>NW_027466535.1:225000-262500 GCF_050575085.1 Anarhichas minor | reverse complement strand
CTGCCCTCTAGTGTCACTTCTGGTTGCAAAAAAAACAAGATGGCGACAAACTAGATGCTTCAAAACCAGAACTACGTCCACTTCCTCTTACAGTCTATGTTTAGGACACGTGTTCAGAACAGCCGACTCTCAGAGACCGAACTCTTCATCAGCAAAACAGACGGATGCAGTGAGCTCCAGATAGCAACAAGAGATCTCCTGACTAAACGTTCCAGCTGCAGCACAGACCACAGTTCACTCTGCCCGGCCCACAACAAAGACTGTGGTTGCAAAACATCTCAATAAAAATCACTAGCAGGCTTAACGAGGAAGCCTGACGGTCGCTGTGAGCTCCCATTAGAGCGAATGTGTCCATCTCAAAGGTTTCGTCTCTGTTGGAGCTGAAGACAAGAGACCTTCAGCTGTCTGGGTCTACCAGAGACCTGCTGACATTCAAACAATAAGAGCATGTGACATGAGAAGAAAGAGAGAAGAGATATCACTGCTATATGTGAAGTCATTTATAGTCGTCTGTCCACTCAGAGCATGTCCTCATGATGAGCAATTATCTCTTGATTTATATCATTACAGTACTAATCTAAATAATATCGTTTGAAAACAATAAAAGAAAGACATAAAACCTTGAAATATAAATTTGTGTTTTTGAAGTTCACCGTCACTGAAGCATAATGTTCTACTGGGACCTCTGACCTCTGACCTCCTGGTCAACACACGAGCAGCAGCAGGGTTGACTTCAGAGATCAAACCTGTGACCTTTTCCTTTGAGGGTTCTTTCTTAACCGTTCGGCCACCTGGTACGACTGTGTGTGTGTCGTGAGAGATTTGTGAAAGAGACATCTGAGGTTCTTCTTCTTCTTCTTCTTGTTTCTCTTGTTCTTCTTTCGCCCTTTCACTTTTTACAGTGTGCTAGAACAGAGTTTCTCTCGATCACATAAAGCTGCATCTGTGATCCGGTGAGTCACTGAGTAGATGACTTTGAGTCCAAATAGAGACGTGACAGTGAACATTAGAGGAACGAGAGACAAACACCTGAGACCACATGAGCGTCTGCGTCCCACGGAGCTCAGGCTGGACTCTACACGTGTGCTTCAACAGAGGCAACTTTGTTTCAACGTGATGAATGAGCTCCTTTTAAACCGACTGGTGCTTCTGATGTGATCTTTAAATCTAAAGTGGGAAATAGATTGTTAAAGACAACAAATGAATCATTTTCATGAGGAGAATTCCTCCTTCAGATTCCACTCACAAGCAACATAATGAGGGAACGTTGTTCATTAACGTTGTGACCGAGGCAGAGAAGCAGAGGAACGTACTTCATCTCAAGCTACACTCTTCATCTCTTCCTGCTACCTGCCTCCACACAGACTGAACAAATCAATCCCAGAGACCCTCAGTCGGCTCTTCTTCTTCCTCTCTGTGGTTAAATCACGTCGACTGACTGCCCACCTCTAACAAGGACTGAAGAGCAGAGCCTGAACACCAGCAGATGGAGCCGGGAGGAGGGGGCTAAAGATCACACTGGGAATATGGAAGCACTTAGGCCCGGTAGCACGTAAAGGGTTAAAGATGGCTACGGGATAAGTGGAGCTCGTTTATTGCAAATTTGACAGAGAGGTAGTTAAATGGAGAGTTTTCCTCCGAGCTGCCTGGCTGGAGAAGCAGTCGAGGCTCTCTGCTCTCCTCACCTCCTCAGCTCTTCTTCTGTGGTTTATGGACGACCGTCTCCTCCTGGAGCCCGAGACTGTCTCTCCTGTGTCCCCTTATCATCCTTTAATCGCCCGTCTTTCTGTCCCTCGCTGTGGATCTAAATCTTCGACCTGCCCCCCCCCCCGGAGTCCTCTCAGATGTCCTCCGGCCGGCGGCGCTGAACCGGCCGCTCCTGCCAGCAGCTCAGATGCATTGGCGACTGTTTGCCGTTGTGATGTCCTTCCTGTGTGAGGTGATGGAGACGGAGCAGCGCGGTGAGTTCTACCGTCACGTGTTGTGACGTCTTCTGGAAGCTGAGATGATGTCACAGCTGATGTGATGGAGTCTGAACATTATGACGTCACCATGCAGAGATCATCACTATGTAACGACCTCAATGTGAAATATTCACAGATAAGTTAACTCATTAAATAACGTTTAGGCTTGAATTACAGATTGTGTACTTTGATCCACTAAACAGCAGGTGTGGATAAAAAAGTTATTTTCTAATTTAATATCAGATAATTCAAAAGAAAAAGAAACGTCTCGTCCCGACAGAGCATCTCTATTTAACATGAAAATAACAGAATCAAAAGGTTTCCTTCATAACATCTTCTCCACACGTTGATCCATGAAGTCAAACACGTTGAGTTCAGATGACTTATGTCATTATGCATCATGTGTCACAGTTCAGACACACACACACACACACACACACACACACACACACACACACAGGTCAGCTGTGTCTGGTATTTCCTCAGGAGTCTGGGACCAATAGAAAGACATCCGGTCTCAATTACAGAGGGATTCTGTCCTCTGAAGGAGGTGAGGCGATAGGTAACAAGGAGAGAGGAGACGTCACGTAGGGAACAACATATAATATGAGGATGAGGATGTTTACCGTCATCGTAGAAACATACGACATGAAGTCAGCGACTCATCAGTCAGTTCAGCAGCAACAAGGTAACAATAAAAACATTAAGACATGAAATAAATATATAGAAGATCCTCCTTCTGCTCCTCACATGCCTCCTTCTTCTACTCCTCACATGTCTCCTTCTTCTGCTCCTCACATGTCTCCTTCTTCTGCTCCTCACATGTCTCCTTCTTCTGCTCCTCACATGTCTCCTTCTTCTGCTCCTCACATGTCTCCTTCTTCTGCTCCTCACATGCCTCCTCCTTCTACTCCTCACATGTCTCCTTCTTCTGCTCCTCACATGCCTCCTCCTTCTGCTCCTCACATGCCTCCTTCTACTCCTCACATGTCTCCTTCTTCTGCTCCTCACATGTCTCCTTCTTCTGCTCCTCACATGCCTCCTTCTTCTACTCCTCACATGTCTCCTTCTTCTACTCCTCACATGTCTCCTCCTTCTGCTCCTCACATGTCTCCTCCTTCTGCTCCTCACATGCCTCCTCCTTCTGCTCCTCACATGCCTCCTTCTTCTACTCCTCACATGTCTCCTTCTTCTACTCCTCACATGTCTCCTCCTTCTGCTCCTCACATGTCTCCTCCTTCTGCTCCTCACATGCCTCCTCCTTCTGCTCCTCACATGTCTCCTTCTTCTACTCCTCACATGTCTCCTTCTTCTACTCCTCACATGTCTCCTTCTTCTACTCCTCACATGTCTCCTTCTTCTACTCCTCACATGTCTCCTTCTTCTACTCCTCACATGTCTCCTTCTTCTGCTCCTCACATGCCTCCTTCTTCTACTCCTCACATGTCTCCTTCTTCTACTCCTCACATGTCTCCTCCTTCTGCTCCTCACATGTCTCCTCCTTCTGCTCCTCACATGCCTCCTCCTTCTGCTCCTCACATGTCTCCTTCTTCTACTCCTCACATGCCTCCTTCTACTCCTCACATGTCTCCTCCTTCTGCTCCTCACATGTCTCCTCCTTCTGCTCCTCACATGCCTCCTCCTTCTGCTCCTCACATGTCTCCTTCTTCTACTCCTCACATGCCTCCTTCTACTCCTCACATGTCTCCTCCTTCTGCTCCTCACATGTCTCCTTCTTCTGCTCCTCACATGCCTCCTTCTTCTACTCCTCACATGTCTCCTTCTTCTACTCCTCACATGCCTCCTTCTTCTACTCCTCACATGTCTCCTTCTACTCCTCACATGTCTCCTTCTTCTGCTCCTCACATGTCTCCTTCTTCTGCTCCTCACATGTCTCCTTCTTCTACTCCTCACATGCCTCCTTCTTCTACTCCTTACATGCCTCCTTCTTCTACTCCTCACATGCCTCCTTCTTCTACTCCTTACATGCCTCCTTCTTCTACTCCTCACATGTCTCCTTCTTCTACTCCTCACATGCCTCCTTCTACTCCTCACGTCTCCTTCTTCTGCTCCTCACATGCCTCCTTCTTCTACTCCTCACATGCCTCCTTCTACTCCTCACGTCTCCTTCTTCTACTCCTCACATGCCTCCTTCTTCTACTCCTTACATGCCTCCTTCTTCTAATCCTCACATGCCTCCTTCTTCTACTCCTCACATGCCTCCTTCTACTCCTCACGTCTCCTTCTTCTGCTCCTCACATGCCTCCTTCTTCTACTCCTCACATGTCTCCTTCTTCTACTCCTCAGATGCCTCCTTCTTCTACTCCTCACATGCCTCCTTCCTCTACTCCTCACATGTCTCCTTCCTCTACTCCTCACATGCCTCCTTCTACTCCTCACGTCTCCTTCTTCTGCTCCTCACATGCCTCCTTCTTCTACTCCTCACATGTCTCCTTCTACTCCTCACATGCCTCCTTCTTCTACTCCTCACATGCCTCCTTCTTCTACTCCTCACATGCCTCCTTCTTCTACTCCTCACATGCCTCTTTCTACTCCTCACGTCTCCTTCTTCTGCTCCTCACATGCCTCCTTCTTCTACTCCTCACATGCCTCCTTCTTCTACTCCTTACATGCCTCCTTCTTCTACTCCTCACATGCCTCCTTCTTCTACTCCTTACATGCCTCCTTCTTCTACTCCTCACATGCCTCCTTCTTCTACTCCTCACATGCCTCCTTCTACTCCTCACGTCTCCTTCTTCTGCTCCTCACATGCCTCCTTCTTCTACTCCTCACATGTCTCCTTCTTCTACTCCTCACATGTCTCCTTCTTCTACTCCTCACATGTCTCCTTCTTCTACTCCTCACATGTCTCCTTCTTCTACTCCTCACATGCCTCCTTCTACTCCTCACGTCTCCTTCTTCTACTCCTCACATGCCTCCTTCTTCTACTCCTCACATGCGTCCTTCTTCTACTCCTTACATGCCTCCTTCTTCTACTCCTCACATGTCTCCTTCTTCTACTCCTCACATGCCTCCTTCTTCTACTCCTCACATGCCTCCTTCTTCTACTCCTCACATGCCTCCTTCTTCTACTCCTTACATGCCTCCTTCTTCTACTCCTCACATGCCTCCTTCTACTCCTCACGTCTCCTTCTTCTGCTCCTCACATGCCTCCTTCTTCTACTCCTCACATGCCTCCTTCTTCTACTCCTTACATGCCTCCTTCTTCTACTCCTCACATGTCTCCTTCTACTCCTCACATGCCTCCTTCTTCTACTCCTCACATGCCTCCTTCTTCTACTCCTTACATGCCTCCTTCTTCTACTGCTCACATGTCTCCTTCTTCTACTCCTCACATGCCTCCTTCTTCTACTCCTCACATGTCTCCTTCTTCTACTCCTCACATGCCTCCTTCTTCTACTCCTCACATGCCTCCTTCTTCTACTCCTCACATGTCTCCTTCTTCTACTCCTCACATGCCTCCTTCTTCTACTCCTTACATGCCTCCTTCTTCTACTCCTCACATGTCTCCTTCTACTCCTCACATGCCTCCTTCTTCTACTCCTCACATGCCTCCTTCTTCTACTCCTCACATGTCTCCTTCTTCTACTCCTCACATGCCTCCTTCTTCTACTCCTCACATGTCTCCTTCTTCTACTCCTCACATGCCTCCTTCTTCTACTCCTCACATGCCTCCTTCTTCTACTCCTCACATGTCTCCTTCTTCTACTCCTCACATGTCTCCTTCTTCTACTCCTCACATGCCTCCTTCTTCTACTCCTCACATGCCTCCTTCTTCTACTCCTTACATGCCTCCTTCTTCTACTCCTCACATGTCTCCTTCTTCTACTCCTCACATGCCTCCTTCTTCTACTCCTCACATGTCTCCTTCTTCTACTCCTCACATGTCTCCTTCTTCTACTCCTCACATGCCTCCTTCTTCTACTCCTCACATGCCTCCTTCTTCTACTCCTTACATGCCTCCTTCTTCTACTCCTCACATGTCTCCTTCTTCTACTCCTCACATGCCTCCTTCTTCTACTCCTCACATGTCTCCTTCTTCTACTCCTCACATGTCTCCTTCTTCTACTCCTCACATGCCTCCTTCTTCTACTCCTCACATGTCTCCTTCTTCTACTCCTCACATGTCTCCTTCTTCTACTCCTCACATGCCTCCTTCTTCTACTCCTCACATGTCTCCTTCTTCTACTCCTCACATGTCTCCTTCTTCTACTCCTCACATGCCTCCTTCTTCTACTCCTTACATGCCTCCTTCTTCTACTCCTCACATGCCTCCTTCTACTCCTCACGTCTCCTTCTTCTGCTCCTCACATGCCTCCTTCTTCTACTCCTCACATGCCTCCTTCTTCTACTCCTTACATGCCTCCTTCTTCTACTCCTCACATGTCTCCTTCTACTCCTCACATGCCTCCTTCTTCTACTCCTCACATGTCTCCTTCTTCTACTCCTCACATGCCTCCTTCTTCTACTCCTCACATGCCTCCTTCTTCTACTCCTTACATGCCTCCTTCTTCTACTCCTCACATGTCTCCTTCTTCTACTCCTCACATGCCTCCTTCTTCTACTCCTCACATGTCTCCTTCTTCTACTCCTCACATGCCTCCTTCTTCTACTCCTCACATGTCTCCTTCTTCTACTCCTCACATGCCTCCTTCTTCTACTCCTCACATGCCTCCTTCTTCTACTCCTCACATGTCTCCTTCTTCTACTCCTTACATGCCTCCTTCTTCTACTCCTCACATGTCTCCTTCTTCTACTCCTCACATGCCTCCTTCTTCTACTCCTCACATGTCTCCTTCTTCTACTCCTCACATGCCTCCTTCTTCTACT
Organism: Anarhichas minor; assembly: GCF_050575085.1. Taxonomy (NCBI): domain Eukaryota; kingdom Metazoa; phylum Chordata; class Actinopteri; order Perciformes; family Anarhichadidae; genus Anarhichas; species Anarhichas minor. Next base: position 255,685 of record NW_027466535.1, on the reverse strand, counting down.
CCTCACATGCCTCCTTCTTCTACTCCTTACATGCCTCCTTCTTCTACTCCTTACATGCCTCCTTCTTCTACTCCTCACATGCCTCCTTCTTCTACTCCTTACATGCCTCCTTCTTCTACTCCTCACATGCCTCCTTCTTCTACTCCTCACATGTCTCCTTCTTCTACTCCTTACATGCCTCCTTCTACTCCTCACGTCTCCTTCTTCTGCTCCTCACATGCCTCCTTCTTCTACTCCTCACATGTCTCCTTCTTCTACTCCTCAGATGCCTCCTTCTTCTACTCCTCACATGTCTCCTTCCTCTACTCCTCACATGCCTCCTTCTACTCCTCACGTCTCCTTCTTCTGCTCCTCACATGCCTCCTTCTTCTACTCCTCACATGTCTCCTTCTTCTACTCCTCACATGCCTCCTTCTTCTACTCCTCACATGCCTCCTTCTACTCCTCACGTCTCCTTCTTCTGCTCCTCACATGCCTCCTTCTTCTACTCCTTACATGCCTCCTTCTTCTACTCCTCACATGTCTCCTTCTTCTACTCCTCACATGTCTCCTTCTTCTACTCCTCACATGCCTCCTTCTTCTACTCCTCACATGCCTCCTTCTACTCCTCACGTCTCCTTCTTCTGCTCCTCACATGCCTCCTTCTTCTACTCCTCACATGCCTCCTTCTTCTACTCCTTACATGCCGCCTTCTTCTACTCCTCACATGTCTCCTTCTTCTGCTCCTCACATGCCTCCTCCTTCTGCTCCTCACATGCCTCCTCCTTCTGCTCCTCACATGTCTCCTTCTGCTCCTCACATGTCTCCTCCTTCTGCTCCTCACATGCCTCCTCCTTCTGCTCCTCACATGTCTCCTTCTTCTACTCCTCACATGCCTCCTTCTACTCCTCACATGTCTCCTTCTTCTGCTCCTCACATGCCTCCTTCTTCTACTCCTCACCTGTCTCCTTCTTCTACTCCTCACATGCCTCCTTCTACTCCTCACATGTCTCCTTCTTCTGCTCCTCACATGTCTCCTTCTTCTGCTCCTCACATGCCTCCTTCTTCTACTCCTCACATGTCTCCTTCTTCTACTCCTCACATGTCTCCTCCTTCTGCTCCTCACATGTCTCCTCCTTCTGCTCCTCACATGCCTCCTCCTTCTGCTCCTCACATGTCTCCTTCTTCTACTCCTCACATGCCTCCTTCTACTCCTCACATGTCTCCTCCTTCTGCTCCTCACATGTCTCCTCCTTCTGCTCCTCACATGCCTCCTCCTTCTGCTCCTCACATGTCTCCTTCTTCTACTCCTCACATGCCTCCTTCTACTCCTCACATGTCTCCTCCTTCTGCTCCTCACATGTCTCCTTCTTCTGCTCCTCACATGCCTCCTTCTTCTACTCCTCACATGTCTCCTTCTTCTACTCCTCACATGCCTCCTTCTTCTACTCCTCACATGTCTCCTTCTACTCCTCACATGTCTCCTTCTTCTGCTCCTCACATGTCTCCTTCTTCTGCTCCTCACATGTCTCCTTCTTCTACTCCTCACATGCCTCCTTCTTCTACTCCTTACATGCCTCCTTCTTCTACTCCTCACATGCCTCCTTCTTCTACTCCTTACATGCCTCCTTCTTCTACTCCTCACATGTCTCCTTCTTCTACTCCTCACATGCCTCCTTCTACTCCTCACGTCTCCTTCTTCTGCTCCTCACATGCCTCCTTCTTCTACTCCTCACATGCCTCCTTCTACTCCTCACGTCTCCTTCTTCTACTCCTCACATGCCTCCTTCTTCTACTCCTTACATGCCTCCTTCTTCTACTCCTCACATGCCTCCTTCTTCTACTCCTCACATGCCTCCTTCTACTCCTCACGTCTCCTTCTTCTGCTCCTCACATGCCTCCTTCTTCTACTCCTTACATGCCTCCTTCTTCTACTCCTCACATGTCTCCTTCTTCTACTCCTCACATGTCTCCTTCTTCTACTCCTCACATGCCTCCTTCTTCTACTCCTCACATGCCTCCTTCTACTCCTCACGTCTCCTTCTTCTGCTCCTCACATGCCTCCTTCTTCTACTCCTCACATGCCTCCTTCTTCTACTCCTTACATGCCTCCTTCTTCTACTCCTCACATGTCTCCTTCTTCTGCTCCTCACATGCCTCCTCCTTCTGCTCCTCACATGCCTCCTCCTTCTGCTCCTCACATGTCTCCTCCTGCTCCTCACATGTCTCCTCCTTCTGCTCCTCACATGCCTCCTCCTTCTGCTCCTCACATGTCTCCTTCTTCTACTCCTCACATGCCTCCTTCTACTCCTCACATGTCTCCTTCTTCTGCTCCTCACATGCCTCCTTCTTCTACTCCTCACATGTCTCCTTCTTCTACTCCTCACATGCCTCCTTCTACTCCTCACATGTCTCCTTCTTCTGCTCCTCACATGTCTCCTTCTTCTGCTCCTCACATGCCTCCTTCTTCTACTCCTCACATGTCTCCTTCTTCTACTCCTCACATGTCTCCTCCTTCTGCTCCTCACATGTCTCCTCCTTCTGCTCCTCACATGCCTCCTCCTTCTGCTCCTCACATGTCTCCTTCTTCTACTCCTCACATGCCTCCTTCTACTCCTCACATGTCTCCTCCTTCTGCTCCTCACATGTCTCCTCCTTCTGCTCCTCACATGCCTCCTCCTTCTGCTCCTCACATGTCTCCTTCTTCTACTCCTCACATGCCTCCTTCTACTCCTCACATGTCTCCTCCTTCTGCTCCTCACATGTCTCCTTCTTCTGCTCCTCACATGCCTCCTTCTTCTACTCCTCACATGTCTCCTTCTTCTACTCCTCACATGCCTCCTTCTTCTACTCCTCACATGTCTCCTTCTACTCCTCACATGTCTCCTTCTTCTGCTCCTCACATGTCTCCTTCTTCTGCTCCTCACATGCCTCCTTCTTCTACTCCTCACATGCCTCCTTCTACTCCTCACGTCTCCTTCTTCTACTCCTCACATGCCTCCTTCTTCTACTCCTTACATGCCTCCTTCTTCTACTCCTCACATGCCTCCTTCTTCTACTCCTTACATGCCTCCTTCTTCTACTCCTCACATGCCTCCTTCTTCTACTCCTCACATGTCTCCTTCTTCTACTCCTCACATGCCTCCTTCTACTCCTCACGTCTCCTTCTTCTACTCCTTACATGCCTCCTTCTTCTACTCCTCACATGTCTCCTTCTTCTACTCCTCACGTCTCCTTCTTCTACTCCTTACATGCCTCCTTCTTCTACTCCTCACATGTCTCCTTCTTCTACTCCTCACATGCCTCCTTCTACTCCTCACGTCTCCTTCTTCTACTCCTTACATGCCTCCTTCTTCTACTCCTCACATGTCTCCTTCTTCTACTCCTCACATGCCTCCTCCTTCTACTCCTCACATCTGGACTTCCTCTATCTGATAAACTCACACAGAGGCTCAGAGGTTCAGCTCATTATTTTGTATTTCTGTAGGAGACTGTGAGGCTTTAATGCTTCTCTGGTTGTGAATCCAGATCCAAAAGGTCTGCTGACTTCACATCTTGTGTTGTTTTAACACGTCAACCCACCTGGCACCTTTTTCTTGTTAATCTACACATCATGGTGCATTGTGGGTACTTTGGCACCGTCTACAGATGCAGCGGCTGCTGTGTGTTTGGAGGAAATCCCACCCTAAAAAACAGTTGTTTTCTCTCTCTGCTGGTGAGGGCTGGAGGATAATCCAACCTGGATTTAGTGATCTTTTTATGTGCAACATTTAAACAACTTCACACGTTTATATTGAATGTAAAACATATTGAAGTGTCATACTGATATTTGATTGAATATTTGATTGAATATAGTTAAAATAAACAGTGTGTTGTAACTTTTGTTCTGTTTGTCAAAAACAGTGTTATTATCAATTACGTCATTAATTAAAAGTTTTACTCTCGTCATGAAACTGATATCTTCATAAACATCTTCAAAATCATAAGATCATAGTTAACGAGACTGAGACTGGTGGAGTTTAACGAGCCAGATTTAGTATTTAAAAAAGGCCTTCAGCTTCAGTTCAAAGCTTTCAGATTAAATTTCCTGTCATGAGAGTGAAACATCATTTCATTGTTGCGTTACGTGACACTACTTCTTTCATCACACATTTGGCATTATTTTGTGTTGTTTTGTTGGTTGCGTGTTCGTCAAGATAATATGTGTCATCAGAATTTACTGTTCAAAACCATCTTCTTACCTTTGCTCAATATTTTGTGCCTCCAGCACACGATTCAGTTTTAGGGTGGAATGCCCCTTTAAACCCTGAAACCCCAGTGGACCGTGGTACACTGTGGTACACCGTGGTACACCATTACATGTGCTGCTTAAACCAGCACTTAACAGTGACAGTTTGGGTTTGGAGGCTGAGTCCAAGTCTTTGACGCTCTACGTTCCCCTCTATGACACTCTACATTCTACTCCATGACTCTCTACGTTCCTCTCTATAACGCTCTACGTTCCCCTATACGACGCTCTACATTCCTCTCTATGATGCTCTACTTTCCCCACTATGATGCTCTATGTTCTACTCTATGACGCTCTACTTTCCCCTCTATGACGCTCTACATTCTCCTCTGAGACACTCTGCGTTCCCCTCTGTGGAGCTCTACTTTCCCCTCTGTGATGCTCTATGTTCCCTTCTATGACGCTCTACGTTCCCCTCTATGACACTCTACGTTGTCCTCTATGATGCTCTATGTTCCCCTCTGTGATGCTCTACGTTCCCCTCTGTGACGCTCTACGTTCCCCTCTGTGACGCTCTACGTTCCACTCTGTGACGCTCTACGTTCTCTTCTGTGGCGCTCTACTTTCCCCTCTGTGATGCTCTACATTCCCCTCTGTGATGCTCTACGTTCCCCTCTGTGACGCTCTATGTTCCCCTCTGTGACGCGCTACGTTCTCTTCTGTGGTGCTCTACTTTCCCCTCTGTGATGCTCTACGTTCCCCTCTGTGATGCTCTATGTTCCCCTCTGTGCCGCTCTATGTTCTCTTCTGTGGCGCTCTACGTTCCCCTCTTTGACGCTCTACATTGCCTTCTGTGGCGCTCTACTTTCCCCTCTGTGATGCTCTACGTTCCTTCTGTGACGCTCTACGTTCTCTTCTGTGACGCTCTACGTTCCCCTCTGTGGCGCTCTACTTTCTCCTCTTTGATGCTCTATGTTGCCTTCTGTGACGCTCTACGGTCTCTTCTGTGGCGCTCTACTTTCCCCTCTGTGACGCTCTACGTTCCCCTCTGTGGCACTCTACGTTCCCCTCTTTGACGCTCTACATTCTCCTCTAGCGTCATCAGGCCTGTCAGCCTTCCTCAAAGCTCTCACTCTCTTTCTCTCTTGTTGTCACCCTCCTCTTCTTTTATTTCCATTTGTCCTTGTGTCCTTGTGTCCTAACCGGCCCTCTGCCGTCTCCTTCAGCTCACAGAGAGACATCAGACGACTGTTGCAGCTGTCTGGAGTGTTCCCGTGACAACGGCTGTGTGCGTTGCCCCGATCGACTCTTCCTGCTCCTGCAGAGAGACGGGATGTCTCACCACGGAACCTGTCTGTCTGCCTGTCCTACAGGACACTATGGACAGAGAGGGAAGGACATCAACCGCTGCATGAGTACGTACGTGTTCACAGAAACACTTGATGACTGCATGACTCCTCTGTCTCTCTGTCTGTCTCTATCTGTCTGTCTCTCTCTCTCTATCTATCTCTGTCTGTCTCTATCCCTCTCTATCTCTCTCTGTCTCTCTCTCTCTCTCTCTCTGTGTCTCTGTCTGTATTTCTGTCTGTCTCTCTGTCTCTCTCTGAGTCTGTCTCTCTCTGTCTCTGTCTGTCTCTCTCTGTCCCTTAAGAGTAAAGGAGAAATAATTTACAAGTTGACTCACAACAGACAGAAACCATGAACACAGTTTACACAGACTAACTTTCTTAATTCAGTCCAAAAAATGAATGTTTTTGTTTCACTAAAAGTTTCTTTATCTCAAATAAACTCGTCAGCTCTTCTACCTGCAGATAATATCAGAGTTATAAGTTCTTGTCTGAAACCAGTTCACCTCACTCAGTCAGTTCAAACTGACTCTTAGTTCCTGTACATCACATTAAGTTCTTTTGGACTGGTGGTTCTGTGCAGCATTCTCCCACAATGCACCAGGTGGACTCCAGCTCTATCCTGTAGTGTCCTCCTGCATTGACTCAGACCGTCTCTTCCCGTCTCAGAGTGTCGCTCTCTGGACTGTGAGCTCTGCTTCAGCCGAGACTTCTGCACCAGGTGTCGACCCGACTTCCTGCTGCACAAAGGGAAGTGTCTGAGGCGCTGCCCGGCGGGAACCGTGGTCCACCTGACGGACTGCCTCGGTGAGTCCAGACCTTCAGAGGAAGGATACGTGAATAAGAAATGTTTCCACCGTCAGTAATGTGCGTCTCTTCTTCCTCCACACAATCCTGCAGCAGCTTCACAGCTCATCCAGGTGAGCAGAAGGTAGTTAGTGATGAGAGATGATGTAACGCTGCTGAAAGCAGCAGCAGACGTGTTTCTGCACTATTGTATAAACAGTATGTATATATATATACACAAAGGGAATCACTTCGTGCTCATTGTCAGGCATCAGGAGGATTTGAGTCTAAAATGTGATTCACAACAAACATTTAAAACTGTGAAAAGCTTCTGAAACTTCTGCCTTCAGGACGATTTATTGACATTGAATGTTTTCTTCAGAGTTTCTGTGGACACACATTATTCATTTATTTGAACACGGACCCAAACTCTGGAACACATGACTCCGGTTTAAAGTCTTCACAGAAGTTGAGTGTCGTTGTGAGTAGAGTGAGATATTTAGCAGATCTCCGTCATCACTGCTCCACCTGCACATCTGCAGCTACTGGAGCTCCTTGGCAGCGTGAGACCACATCTGGTTTTCATGGCCCGTGTTGAGGTTTCCATGTCGGACTGTTGGTACAACTCCAGCAAACAGTCGCTGCAGATCCCCAAAAAAAAAATGTGACACTGATTTGTTGCTCCGTTCTTGGCCGAAGCTGCACGTTTGTTTTCCGTTGCGGAACCGCGTGGAAAAACCTGCGGCGATGTATTTAGTGGATGACATCACTAGTCAGAGTAACGTCACACGTGTTGATGCTTCAGCTGGAGTTCATCTTGATCTGAAGACGACTTTATTCTTTAATCTTCTTTATCTTGACCGTCTTCAGTCCTCTTCTCCTCAGATGCAAAGTAGAATCTGACAGATCTTTGTCCTCCCGTCTCTTAGAGGACTGTCTCCTGGCTCCGTTGGGGGTGTGGAGCGACTGGAGCGTCTGTCTCCGTGACGGTGTCACCTGCGGCTTCAGGTGGGGCCGGCAGAACAGGACCCAGCAGACCAGGACCCGGGGGGTCGGGCAGACCTGGGGAACGCCTGAGGAGAAAACGGCGTCGCTCTGTCCGTCCCACAGCGAGACGCAGAGGTGCAGGATGAAGAAGACGTGTCCTACAGGTGAGAAGAGGTCATGGTCATTACTTGTCTTTCTAAAACGTCTTTTTCTTCTGTTTATGAAGCTAAGTAGGAAACACAAGAAGAAGAAACCAAAGCTCAGAAACAGGTTCCAACATGTGCTCGTCCTATTTAACAGCTTCCCTTTGAGGAGCAGAAGGGAGGAAGCTTCTTCTGCTTCCTCTTCTTCTTCTTCTTCCTCTTCTTCTTCTTCTGCTTCCTCTTCTTCTTCTTCTTCCTTTTCTTCTTCTTCTGCTTCCTCTTCTTCTTCTGCTTCCTCTTCCTCTTCTTCTTCTTCTTCCTCTTCTTCTTCTGCTTCCTCTTCTTCTTCTGCTTCCTCTTCTTCTTCTTCTTCTGCTTCCTCTTCTTCTTCTGCTTCCTCTTCTTCTTCTTCTTCCTCTTCTTCTTCTGCTTCCTCTTCTTCTTCTTCTTCTGCTTCCTCTTCGTTTTCTTCTTCCTCTTCTTCTTCCTCTTCTTCTTCTGCTTCCTCTTCTTCTTCTGCTTCCTCTTCTTCTGCTTCGCTTCCTCTTCATCTTCTGCTTCCTCTTCTTATTCTGCTTCCTCTTAGTCTTCTTCTTCCTCTTCTTCTTCTCCTTCCTCTTCTTCTTCTGCTTCCTCGTCTTCTGCTTCCTCTTCTTCTTCTGCTTCCTCTTCTTCTTCTTCTTCCTCTTCTTCTGCTTCGCTTCCTCTTCGTCTTCTGCTTCCTCTTCTGCTTCCTCTTCTTCTTCTTCCTCTTCTTCTTCTTCCTCTTCTTCTTCTGCTTCCTCTTCTTCTTCTGCTTACTCTTCTTCTTCTTCTTCCTCTTCTTCTTCTGCTTCCTCTTCTTCTTCTTCTTCTACTTATTTCATTTTACGTCTGTAACTTAAATAACGTAAGAAACTACAATTTTTCACGAAACCTAACTAAGTATTTGTGTTGTGTTCTAAACTCTGATCATAATCCAGCAGGAAATACGTCACTGAGACTTTAGTTTATAGTTCAGGAACATCTTGTTTGTCGGTACATTTTGGTTTTAATGCTGTTCATCCCATCGGGTCGGTAAACACAGGTCACCTGGTTCTGTTGTGGTTCAGCTGGTTGTGCTGTGCTTCTGCTGGTTTTGTTGTGGTTGTGCTGTGGTTGTGCTGGTTCTGTTGTGGTTCTGTTGGTTGTGCTGTGGTTGTGCTGGTTCTGTTGTGGTTGTGCTGTGGTTGTGCTGTGGTTTTGCTGGTTGTGCTGTGGTTCTGCTGTGGTTGTGCTGGTTCTGTTGTGGTTCTGCTGTGGTTCTGCTGGTTGTGCTGTGGTTGTGCTGGTTCTACTGGTGTTCTGGTGCTGTGGTTCTGCTGTGCTTCGTATTTTTTATTTTTAAGTTAAAAAAAAAAAATTTTAAGTTAGACTTGATAATAAAAATATCCCCATAGTCTAAGTTATGAGATAGAAAGTCATAATTTTGAGATACTTGAACACAACAGTCACAGAAGCAGCTCTTTGACTGGTTACTGTACATTACTGTACATTACTGTACATTAGACATGAAATGTATTGTGAGTACATTGAAGACTACTTTAAACGTGGCTTTAAAACACATGAAATACTTCACGTGGGATTGTGCAAACGCACCCTTGAAAGGATTTTAAGCTTTGAACAAAGTTATTGTAATAACTTGTGTTTGATGATATTTGTAATATGTGATATTTGTTATTTTCTTTAATAGTTTGATCTTTGATAGAGTAATGTGGGTTTCTTAACCCTAAATTAAAAAGATTTAAGTTATAACAGAAATGTGCTTAAATATATTTTTACACTTGAATAAACAATAATCAAATGCAGAGACAGTTATTTACCAATATGTTAGGAGGAGTTACATTTACACATTCTTACAGTTACAACCGGCCCTTTGAGGGCGACCGTGATGCTGATGTGGCCCAGAGTGAAGATGAGTTTGAGACCCCTGCCCTAGAGGATCGCTGATGATGACTCATGTCTGATAATATGGCAGAAGGTTACAGGAGTGCAGGATGGTAATAACTGGGGGCATGTTGACCCTCTCATCGTATTAAGTATTAATAAGCGTTAAGGCTCCGTGCACCTGCGAGGGGTCGATTCTTTGGGCTTCCAATCAACAATTCAAAAGGATTTAGAAAAGTCTTTGTGGTATTTAGGTCATAAAAACATAGATAAGAGACCAGAGTCTGTTTTATCCATCAGAACCCCAGAACTCAGCTGCTGGCATATATCACTGTATTAAACTCAGCCAGCATCAGAGAATAAAGAACAAATCACATGTGTCATTCTACATCTTCTGCCCACATGTCAATAAGTCAAACTTATGGCTCTTCTGAGGTTCATATTTCTCTATAGACCTTTCCAGGTACAGACACGTGTTTTCTGTTGAAGTCGATCTTATTAGTTGTATTGATGGTGGTGATAATCTCCCAGAGTCCGACTGATAGCGGGGCTACACAGTGATTGACAGGTCTCTACCAGAGACGTGTACGGCGTCTCTACGTCACTCCTTCTCAGTCCAGATATGGTCACTTACTTTATGGTTGCAAAGAAACAAGATGGCGACGGCCAAAACGCCTAACTGGAAGCTTCAAAACATCCTGAAACCAAAGAGAGACGTCACCATAACGACGTCCACTTCTTATAAACGGTCTGTGGTCACAAGCCAAAGCGTTGGGAACCACCGCTCTACAAGACATCCAAAGGGACTTCTTTCCACAGAGACTGTAGTCCTTCTGATACCTGACTGTTGATTCTGGACTCCATTGGTTCCTCTTGGAACTAGTTCCTCCTGAAGCCTGACAGGGTCAATTACAGCTGGCAGCCACTAACAGGTTAAAGAACCAGAACACCTCATGGCCACAGGTCTAAGCAGCGTTTATTGACTGATGTCCTGTTGGACCAGAGTGTCTTTGGAGGCTCAACTGTATTCAGATACGTTACCAATTAATCATACTGATATGAATCAATATGAATCCTGCTTCCTACCTCCAAACTGTCCTGTTGTTCCACACAGATTCTTTATATTCAGGAACAATAAACTTACATGAAGTGTGCACTGCGTCATAAATTCTCCTGATAAAACTCCACAAACAAAGTCTTAAAGTCCTGATTGTCTTGGTTCCTTTAGCACATTAAGCAGATGAGTTTACGTCTATTTTCACTGTTTTAAATTAACTCGTCAAGGTTTATTCTCATTTTTACAAGTGTGAGTTAACCCTTGTTACTGTCAGAATGGATCCAATCGTGAGGGATTATTCTCCCATGTCTTTATCCTGTAGTTGTAACAATGAAGCATCCGACTGTGTTTATTAGGTTACAAACACATAAAACCTCGTTTCACAGGAACACTTGATTTTTATCCCAGTAGTTTAAAATGCACTTAACAAATACATTCGGCTATTCGGCATTTCCATTTTACTACTCAATATTTCTGTCATATTCGTTGAGGGCAGATGGTTTTAATATATGGAAGTGGATTACATTGCAAAGAACATTTTATATCCACCGACCAGTCTGCTTGATCCCGTCTGACAGAGAGGGAGGTCCTCTACATTTCATCGGACTCTTCAGTATCCAGTCTGAGCAGCAGCACATGGATCTGAGTGGAGCTTCCAGTGAGCTATAAGACAACACAGACACAGCTGAAGAGCTGTTTCCTGAGTATCACAGACATTAAGTTCCCGCTGCAGACGTAGCCTCTGGGAAACTAAAGCCGTGGACAACAGGTATTCATTAGAGAACAAGGAGCTCTCTGCACACCAACTCTTCTTTTCTCACGTTCACGCCTTCGACGTCCTTCGTGTAATTTAGAGGCGGCTCGGAGTGAAAGCCAGCCGCGACATTGTTCCTGCTTTCCCTCAGCGCTGTGGGCAGAAAGTGGGGAAAGTATGTTTCTAGGTGGATTCCTGGCATTTTCACGAGGTTCACAGTTAGTTAGTGTGACTGATTCTTTTGGGCTGGATTGGGTCTCTTCATTGTACCAAAACCTTTTATCAGACCATCAAGAACTTAGACACAGTGCGCTCACAGGCTCATTGTATTCGCGGTTTTCAAGTACTGAATGTAATAAAGATGCCTCGTCACTTCACTTCTATTGTTTTACAACTTGCAGGCGTCTTTTGTCCTCAGAGAATTATTCTGCATGACAACCATCAGTCCATCAGTCCCTGAGAAGACCTCATGAATACTTGTCTGTCCAATGAAATGAGGACCTTTAGAAGACCTCGAAGACTTGTCTGGTGATTGAGATAGCAGAGGCACCAGCTAAAAATCCTGCTTTGGGCACAAATTGATCAAGACTGCGTAACATTTCAGACTGAGTGTTGATCATAACGCTTAGATCAGACGACCTCAGAGATGTGACTGAGACTTAAAGGGTTAAAGGATCGGAGATCTACGGAGCCCTAAACATCAACCGTAAGACCCTACAATCAGAGCAGTCGGACCAGCTGATGATCTCATTGATCGTTCAGACAGAAAGTCCTCTTTTTGATTGAAACTCAACATCTTTGTTGATGATGCAGAGCTTTATTTTGTTCATACCTGTAAAAACTACAAGAATAATGACATTTAGTTCAAATGTTTGCTTTGTTCCTGTGACACCTGAGATTCCCTCTCGTCCCCTCTACGTCCAGATAAACTCATAAACAGTTGTATACAGTACATGTAGATGTGTGCCCTGGATTCATCCTTCTGTCCTGTTTCCTTCTCTTACGGTTCAAACATGTGAACACTACCGTACAGAGAACAGTCGTCTCAGGACAGGAAGAGCTGATTGATTTCAAGGAGAGGATAAGGAGAGGAGACAAGAGGGGGCTTTAAAAAAGCTCTCATGTGTAATGAAGGGCAGATGACGGCGAGGCATCATGGCGTGTTCATGTAACTGTAAACACTCATCACGACGACACGCCGGATAAACAACCAGACGGCCATGTGACCGACCTCCAGCCGGGGATCAGGTTCTCCACACCGGCGGCTACGAAGAGGAGCTGGCTCCAAATCAACATGTCACTTTGAGACCCTTGAGGAGGACAGTTACAGCGACACAATGATGAGATGGATGTGAGCATATTCTTTATGTCCATCCACATGTTTCAGATAGACAACCAGAGGAAACATAACTCTCTCTGAATTCAATTCACTTTATATTTGTATCGCCCATAATCACAAATCACAAATTGGCCTCAGAGGGCTTTACAGTCTGTACACATGTGACGTCCTCTGTCCCAGGACGCTCACATCAGAACAGGAAACACTCCCAAAAACCCTTTAACGCGGAGAAAAGAGGAAGAGACCTGTGGGAGAACAACAGAGGAGGATCCTCTCCCAGGATGGACAGACGTGTGATAGATGTCATGTGTACAGAATGAACAACATTACAGAGTTACATTCATTCAATGCATATGACAGAACCACGGCAGGAGGCAAGACCAGGTCCAGGTATAACCCGGATCCACGGAAACCTGTGAATCGTTGGTGTTGGTCCCAACTTTACTTCTGGAATTCAACCAAGAAGGAAACTCGTCTTGGTGAGCTGAGGATGAAGAAACAAGAGAAGAAGAAGAAGAAGAAGAGAAAAGCTTTGTTTACGTGATAAAAAAGGAATTCTGTCTCAGAGAATGAAGCAGAAGTTCTTCTGGAGGATGTTTAAAAAACACAAGAGCATCGTTTTTACCTTTTAACCAGCGTCTATATCTTTATCCAGGTCACTCACAGACGTGTATTATTATATATCATATCATTCATAACACTAACTAATGTTGGGCTGATGAGGAAACCAGATCAGAACCCTGTTATTCTCCGATTCTCTGCTGGTAGCTGATAGTTAACTGATATTATTAATATTATTATTAATATTCTAAATGAAGACAAACGAGGACAGAACTGATCACATCGTGTTTTAAATAGTGAACGAACTGTAAACGATTGTTTCAGCAGATGAAGAGCTGTTGGTACGACGCCATGACTGGTGGTCATCAGATAGATCGATAGATGAATTCATAATTTGTCTTTACTTAAGCATGAGTTTTCAGTTATTGCTTTTGACAAAAAAGCTTTTGACAAAGAAAGTCTCCATGAGGGTTTGGAAAGTCGCCAGATTTAGCGAGAAAGTCGCCAAGTTGACAACACTGGCACCGGCTAAATATGTCCCCAGAGCAACATTGGACGTAACAATAGTTCCTATCACATATTAAACCAAACAAAAATCCATCTTCATAAAAACAAGTTGTACAAATAATAATATATAAACAAGCATCTTAAAGCTGCTGCAGATGTAAAAACAAGAGCAGTTGACTTACCAGAGCTGCTGTTCACTATTTAAAGACAAAGTCCTCCTTTCTTTGTTAATAAAGAGTTTAATCTCACGGTTGTTCAGTACATCCGTGTGTTTTAGTTCCAGTAAGAAGTCCTTCTCCATTCATGGACGCCAGTGAAGACAGTCGAGCCTCCCCAGTTGTATTTCTTGAATACGTTTTAATGCGTTTGAGGCTGAAAATGTCCGCTCGACAGAGGCAGCAGATATTGGGATTGTCACCGCCCAACATGTCAGGCTAGCCCACTGACCAATCACGTACTTGTAGACCAGCTAGCAGCTCTGACACGTCAAAGAATACGCCCAACATGTCAAACTAAAGATCTGATTGGTTGAACACTATGACAATCAACAATATCGTCCCCATTCACTTAAACTGCACATGGATGCACTTGTGAGTCTGCAGGCCTCTGTTCTTACCTAGAGACACAGAGGTGAGATCTGATTGGATAAAAGCTCTACTTAAAACAAGCTGCACTGGAAGCAGAGCAACTGAGGAAGACAGTAGCTGTTCTATGAGAACATAAGATAATGGGGAAATTATATAATACATGTAGTGTATTTATGAAAAATTATTAAATTATAAAATAGCTATAACGTTGTGATTCTGTTTAGGCCAGCAGAGAAGGCCTTGAAGGCCCTGACGGCCCACCACTGATATATATATATATTAGTGGTGGGCAACGATTACAAATTTTAATTGCGATTAATCGCATTGTTATGCGCAAAATTCAATAATGAATTCAAAAGTAGTGTATTGCGCACTTTTATTTTAAAAGTACTGCTATTTGAACAAAAGTGCAATAACATTTGGTTTAAACACTTTCCTTCTGGTGACGAGCGAGCCCCATTTGGGGTTCGAGTGAGACGTTTAGCGTGGTAACGTGTCGTAGAATGCACTTTTCAGAAACTAATTTTTCGGCATGACTCTGCGGCCATCCACTTCTCTGATGTCCAACCAAACTCTGAACCAACCTCAGGTCTTTGTACATAACAGAAAATCATTCCACTTTTAAACCGGAGCCAAAGATACTAAAACTCTCTTCTCCATCGCTCAACATTAAAAGCACATTTTTCTGCTGTAACAGCACAAGACAGATCAGAGAAATATGAATGTGTCTCAGTCTTATGTGAAATATCTTAACATTCCCTCAAACCTGCTCACGTTGAGCTCTCTTTAAACGACATTAAACCTGATCTGTGTGTTCTGAAAGCAGAGATCCATCTCCCAGAATACTTCACTGACACTCCTCAGATCTGGACTCAGACCAGGACCCTGCACCATCACTCCACATTATCCTTCACAGTAATTTAAATATGGACGATCGATGGACGGAGTTCTTCCTCCTGGCTTGGTTGTTTGTGTGTAAAGGTGCAGACCAGCTGTTTGATTCTCAGGTTCTGGTCTGTTTTAAGGGGTTTCGAGGTCCAGAAGGTGAACTCTGATCCAGGTCAGCACACGATTCTGACAGTTGACGCAACATTAACACAAAAAAAGAAGAATCAGATTCCAGGTCATAAAAGAACCAGCAGCTGGTGAGTCAGTGACCTGCAGGGGGCGTCAGTGTTACATCACTTTAGTCTACTGACCAGGTGATCAGCTGATGCTTCACCATCTCTGCCCAGGTTACGCTTCTCACTTCCTGTCTGTCCTGCATCATGGGTAATGCTGAGAAATCTTGTGGCAAAGGGACGTATGGAAACAGACAGGAAGTGGACAGAGAGTCTTTTAGGTCAACATTCATCGTCTCCATCAAACACCGACTTCAGAGTCACTCTGAACTGATTATTAGGACACTTCAACATGTGGACCGGAGGAGCCGAGGATCGAACTGCCGACCTCCCGATGTGTCTGCAATGCGTTATAGTAATGAAAGAGTCTCTCAGTCAGAAAGACGTCACTGTTCTGCATGAGCTCTGTTTGTAAATGATGAATGATTGGTTAAACATCTGGAAACAAACACAGATGTTTGAAGACTAAAACGAAACTGAAATATTTTCTTCTTTTAAACAGAAAGAAGACAGAATAAAAAAGGAGGACTGGGAAGGAAGAGGGAGAGAAAACGACAACGGCTGCTCGCCAACGACAACGCTGGAAACTCAACAACAGACGGGGACGCAGAGCACGAGGACGTGTGAGGACGAGACGGCCACCTGGACATGGACACATTGACGCCTGGACATCAGGACACACGGACTGTTCATCATGTGTCCACTTTGCACATCTGTTCAAACAAACTACTGTCCACCAGAATCTGGTTCACTACTTCCACATTAGGACAATGACAAGACAAAGAATGTCTCTCTACAAACTCACAGGACAAGTTTCTGAATGTCAAAGTCAAAACAGACTCTGGATCAGTTTCATGAAGAGAAAGTTTAACTGACGAGTCCTCGCAGTACAGATGAGGTTAAAGGTGTCTCACATTGAGTGAGTGTCCTTCAGGTCTCTTTTCTGTCTCATTAAAACGATTTAATTTAACAAAGTTTGTACAAATGAATCATGTTTCCTGTCTTTGTCTTCTTCTTCTCCAAGAGACTCCAAAAAACACGTCACTTTACACATGAAGTGATTTTAATAATCGACTCATTAAAGTTCTGTTTTTGAATGTTTGATGTTGTATTTTATCAGAACAGAAACAGAAACCTTACAGTAAAACGTTTAAATCACATCTTATATTTAGTTTTTCATTAATATGTGATGTGATATTATCTGTTAACGCTGCAGTAAACAAAACTGTCTGTTTATATTCATCAATAATTCTATGAGTGAATGGATTTTATTCCATGCACGAATGTATGTTTTAATAAATGTAAATGTTGATGCTGCAGTTTTACTTACATTCATTTCATTTATAGAATATAGAATTATAGATCAGCAGACTGAATATTTTCTCTCCTATCGTCATGATTCTTCCTGTCAGAGTCAATAGAAAGCTAAATGTAGATTTGCAGGATGCATAAACTGTAATAAGTTTATTATAATAAGTATATTAACTAGAAGATTTCGCAAGAAATTTTGACAGTGTGGCTGCTACTGCCCGAAGACGTTGCAATATATATAGACGCCGATGTTACCAGTAGTAAGATGTATGATTGAGGTTCAATTGAGATATCGCTTCTCTCTTTTCTGCATTTTAGATTCATACTCTTGTATTTGTGATGGACAGTCTTGAACTTGGAAGCAGCTTTTGCTTCATAGAAAACACATAGTTGACAGCGCATGACTATGTGTGTCACTGTTTACCACGGTGATTGGGGCAAATGACATACCTCTCGTCTGATTAAAGATGTGGAGCTGTCGCTCCTCTCGTCTGATTAAAGACGTGGAGCTGTCGCTCCTCTCGTCTGATTAAAGACGTGGAGCTGTCGCTCCTCTCATCTGATTAAAGACGTGGAGCTGTCGCTCCTCTCGTCTGATTAAAGACGTGGAGCTGTCGCTCCTCTCGTCTGATTAAAGACGTGGAGCTGTCGCTCCTCTCATCTGATTAAAGACGTGGAGCTGACGCTCCCCTCGTCTGTATTTAATTCCGTGCATGTGTGTCACTGGTTGCCATGGAGATTGGAGCACCTGGGTGTTAGAGGCAGACTAATTAAGAAAGGTCAGACTATACAGTGATTTTCAACAAAACTACCCATCAAACCTCTGCCCCCTATACCAAAACCATGAGTCCAATCAACAACATATGGATACCGAGAGAAAGATAAGACTCTGCCGAACGCGTTGATGTGTTTTTTTATGTTTGTGGTGTTAATAATGTGAGCTCTAGAGCAATAGACAAAATTGGTACCGTCTGCTTTCTTTGAGAAATGAGTGGTGAGATTTAACATGGAGTCTAATGGAGCAGTTGGTTGGAGTTCATGTCGCTCTGCGGCTCTTTGAGCCAAATGTGTAAGTCTGTTGGATTCCACAGACACATGCGAGCGACCACATGCTTTTTGACCAAAAATGGTTTAAAAAGAGTAAAAATTGTGGGAAATCACAGAATACTTTTCATGCTCTGCTCCACTCTGGCAGTGATGTCATCACTCTAGCGCTGAACATTCCGTGCAATACACGTTTTAAACTTCAAATAATTTTTCTACATTAATGTACGGCTAGTCAATATGGGCCCAAAGTTCAGTGTTTTTTTGCTCTCTTCACACCGAAACCCCATTCAAGTGAATGGAGAAATTTTGCGCCGTTTTTCGGCCAGCATTCGGATTGCTTTTACTCATAAAGTCACAATTCCCAACCTCCCTCGCGGTGATCTATCACAACACGGTTGCAGCAGTATAAAATACAGTAATTCCTGCACGGCACTAAAGATACTCGGCGGTCCGTGAGCACACACAACAACACGTTATAACAATACAGTAAACTTAAAACAAAACAAACAAGGTAATAAACACACTATAACTCTGCCCAGACACCAAGCCTCTTACTGTGAGACGACTTTGTAGCGGTCGATGGGTTTCTTCCTGGTGCCACACAGATAAACTCTGTGTGGCAGTTTTCTCCTCGGAAATTTAAGGTAATTCTTCTTCCTTATGACCGGCAAAATGTCAACGTTAACGGGGAGAGAACGGGGCATAGAAGTTATCCGTTCAATTCTATTCGTCCAGTGAAGTTAAGACTATGACCTAGGTTCTTTTAAAAGCAACAAACGTTTGTTTTGCCTCCTTACACCAACGCGAGTCAGACGGAACGGCGAGTTGGAGGCGACGCTGGTTTTTATAGATGCTGTGACGTCAGGCCGTAGAACAGGAAGTCCGCTGCGGTGCCTATGGCCCTCGTCCAATGAGATCTGTGTTGAGCTTTGGACGAAAATTCACACGTATGTGCGACTTAGCGTCTCCTGGAGCTTGGTGTTATCTTGAACTCTAATCAGGCTGCTGACTATCCTGCAGCCAGGTAGGCCCAAGTCTTTGTTCTAATAAGCACATGGAGAGAAGTATTTATACACAGGTGTACTGAACCAGGTCTGAATCTGAAGCTCTGTGCAGAGAGCAGAGCTGAATGAAGGAGTCACGTGAACAGAGGAGGTTGAAAGTCATCTTTTATTGCACCATAAAAGATCACAGACCATGTTGAGACTCACATGGGATACAGAGCTATAGTTACAAATAAGAAACCAAAGATAAAAACCCACCACAGAACCTCAGGAGCAGCTCTTTACATCATCGTCATCATCAGGCTGAACTGGTTCCACAGACACAAACTGGGATGATTCACATCTTCATGTCACTGCTGCTGATCTCTTGAGACGTCTTTAATCTTTTTAATCGGAGGATAAAATGTTTATTAATGTCTAACATGACGACATAAGAGAAACCTGATATAAATATTTCATGTTCTGTGGAACCAGATCAGTTCTAAAGGTCTTTTTTCTATGAGGAGAAACCTGGTTTGGATGTTTGGATTGAACAGCGAGAGACTTTAAACAGTCCGTCTCCAGGAGGTCGAGGGTCGTCCGCTTTACGTCATATTGTGAATATTCTAAACGTGTAATTAATCCTGTTATGTTCTGATTTAAAGACACAAAGAACTAAAGTGTGAAACTGATCTCAGTCGTCTTCTAATAAAACATCACAAAATACACCATGAACATCTGGTCCTGGGTGAGAATCCCACGAGCTGCTTGGGCCCAATGACGGCTCTGGGTTGGATTATTATGGTATGGCACATAGATGAACACAGAGGACTCTCCGTGCTTTCTGTCAGGAGACGTTCAAGAGCAACGATGTAAAGAAGTGAAGAATAAATACATCGTGATGATCAGAGGCGGCTTCACGACATTTAGAGGCATGATGGGACATGAACACACCTCCAGCTGTTAGTCACACA
The DNA here is from genome assembly GCF_050575085.1 of Anarhichas minor. Classification (NCBI taxonomy): domain Eukaryota; kingdom Metazoa; phylum Chordata; class Actinopteri; order Perciformes; family Anarhichadidae; genus Anarhichas; species Anarhichas minor. The sequence goes on along the minus strand of NW_027466535.1, from coordinate 236,070 downwards.
CACAGAAACAGGAAGTGATGTCACTACTGAGGACTCCTCTGAGCCTCCAATCAGAAGCATCGCTGTCAGACCAAGATCTGGATTATTAAAGGAGCGGCGTGTCGTTGGAGATTTGAGAGACTGAACGCCGACATGTTTAATAATTATAAACATTATTATAATCTGAATGAAGCTGGTTCTAGTTAACTTGTTATTATTCTGTTTCCATTCTTCAAACTGGAATATTTGAATGAAACGTCACGTTTACGTTCACTAAATATTCAGCTTTTTGTGATTAGAGACGAGATAATATTCCTACTGATGTGTTTACATCATGAAGATGAATATTCCTCTGATATTAACATGCAGATTAATGTAAAACACGACGATCAACCTTTAAATAACTCCTCATGTTTATGTCTTCATCACAGAACGATGCTGAAACCTGAAGATTATCAACACGATTCACAATATTAATGATCATCTCTGGAGGTTTATTAATCGTGACATCACACCGACCGACTCAGGTTGAGATTAATCCAATGAGAGCTGATGATGTCATAGGGACACGTGATGTCACACACGTGATGTCACGTGGTGAGGTCATTATTTAGAGGCACTGGTCTGCTTTGTGCTTTGAGACGGATTCGTTAACGAGAGGAGGAATGACACACAGGTCTATAGAAACTATAGGAAATAAGGCCTTTTACTGGAATAATAAAACATCATGAAACAAAGACACAAAGAATATTTGGTGAACGTTTGGCAAAGAAAAAGTGTAATAAATTAGACGGAGCCACGAACTTGTGACAAGGCAACAACCATGTTTAGTTTTTAACAAGAAATGTGAGTCAGGACCAGACGAAGAAACAACTAAAGGTGTGCTCATGCATGCACACACACACACACTCTCCCATCACACACACTCCCCCATCACTCACACACACACACACACACACACACACACACACACACACACGAAGGAAATACGAGACGTTACAGGTCAACACTCACAAAAAGACTTTGTGCAAAAATGATGTTTTCATGTATGAAAACAAAACTAAAGTGAAATCCAACATCGTAAACGGAAACATTTTAACGTAGAACCCCGAAACACACGGAACCCGGTTCTGAACGGATCCGCTTAATGTACAGTACGGTCTGTTTGATTACCCACAATCCCCCTCTGTCAAGTATGTCGTCACCAACGGAGAAACCGAGAAAAAAGAAAAGAAAGAAAGAAACGGCAAAAATATAAAAAGATCGACTCGTTTAGAAACTTATAAAAGTGATCGGAGGGAAAGAAAGGAGGCGAGGAGGCGGAGCCACCGTGCTCCTCCTCTTCCTCTCTAGATGAGGAGGCACCATGTTCCTCCTTCCTCTCTAGATGAGGAGGCACCGTGTTCCTCCTTCTTCTCTAGATGAGGAGGCACCGTGTTCCTCCTCTTCCTCTCTAGATGAGGAGGCACCGTGCTCCTCCTCTTCCTCTCTAGATGAGGAGGCACCGTGCTCCTCCTCTTCCTCTCTAGATGAGGAGGCACCGTGCTCCTCCTCTTCCTCTCTAGATGAGGAGGCACCGTGCTCCTCCTCTTCCTCTCTAGATGAGGAGGCACCGTGCTCCTCCTCTTCCTCTCTAGATGAGGAGGCACCGTGCTCCTCCTCTTCCTCTCTAGATGAGGAGGCACCGTGCTCCTCCTCTTCCTCTCTAGATGATCCCTTTTCATTGGACAAGAGAACATCTCTGAAGTCTTCCTCTCCTCCTCTTCGTCATGTGACCTCCTGGTGTCTCCCCTCTCCTCTCCTCCTCTCACTCGAGGGACAAAGTGACTCAGATCTTCTCGTGATGAACCAAACGATGAGTCTCATGATTGTTCTCTGCTTCAGACGTCTGGATTATGATTCTCGAGAGAAGAACAACTTGAAGTTATAGCAGCAATGGCATAGCATTGATAACAATAAAGTCATGATTAAAATATTAAAATGTGTGGGGGGGGTAGATGTCTCCTGATTGAGTCTCATGTAGAAGATAAAAGTGTTTTAATGTCACACAATGAGAGAAGTGAAACCAAACACAACGAGAACTTAAACTTCCTCTGATTCCAAAGAACACGTCAGAGCCTCAGCTCTCCAGAGCCTCTGATTGGTTACTGAAGCTGCTCCTCAGTCAACACGCCTCTCCTCCTGAGGAGGAGGAGTCTCAGTCTGGATGCAGGACGAAGGGGAGGAGAACACAGAAGATGGTTTCTTACACTGTTTTTGTATACAAGGAGGGGGGGGGGGGTCTTGGTATATAAACAGAACCAAGTTGAATATAATCATCATCATCATCGTTATTCTTAGTCAGCGTCATAATAAAAGTCTTTACATGGACATCGACTGACAGACACGGCACAAACTTTACACTGAGGAGGAGCAGGAGGTGGATGTCTCTCCTACTCTATGCCTCCTCTCCTCCCACCTGTCTCTGCTCCTCCGCTGCCTCTCCTGCCGCCTCCTCCGGTCTTTCCTCTCTCTCCTCAGGAGGGCCGTGGGAGTCCGGTTCCTCTGGAGTGGAGGTGGGGGGGGCGGAAGGAGACGAGGAGGTGGGGGGGGCGGAAGGAGACGAGGAGGTGGGGGGGGCGGAGGGAGACGAGGAGGTGGAGGCCGGGTGGAGGCTAACGTTAGCCTTGACTGTACTTTCTCTCTCCTCCTCTCTCTCCCCCTCCTCCCTCCCTCTCTTCCTCCTCCTCTTGGGGCTCCCCGGCTCCAGCGCACCAGGAGGCATAGCGGGCAGCGCCATAATGCCGCCGTGGGGCAAGAACATGTGAGGGTACAGCAGGCCGTGGGACATGCCGGGGATCAGGAAGGGGTTAAAGGTGAGGTGACTACCGGCCCCCAGGTGGGCGGAGCCTAAGTGAGCCCTGCTGGTGGAGGAGATGACCTCTGCTCTCTTGTTGGCGTCTCCTTTCTCCTCCTCCTCCCCCCCGGTGGAGCCAGAGGAGGCGTCGGCCGGTGTGGTGGACGAAGGGCTGGCGGCCTCGGACGTCGATGGGGCGGTTGTGGTGGTGACCTTTGAAGCGGAGGATGAAGAGGAGGAGGAGGAGCTGGGGTGAGGAGGAGCGTGGGTCATCATCGCACCGACGCTGAACAAGGCGTGCTGTTGTAGGGCTCCGCCGTGGGGGTGAGGGATGCCGTGAAGCATCATGGGTAACATGCTCAACCCGTTCTTGGCGTCCTCTGCCGAAGCTCCGCCCCCTTGGACGGCGGCAGAGAAGCCGTGAGGGAACCCGGCCGCCATGATGCCAGAGATGGGGATCCCGTGGAGACCGCCGCGCAGGTTCTGCATGGCCACCATGGAGTCCATGCTGCCGATTAGCCCTCCGTTCATGAAGAGTGGGGGGCCGAGGCTGGAGGAGGCGGAGTCAGAGACGGAGAGGAGGGGCTTAGGCATCTCGCTGCGAGGACGACGCCCACGGCGCCGAGAACCCGGGTCTCTGTTCACCGGTTCTGTGAGGATCCGACAGAACTTCCCCTCAGGGAGGAAACCCTGCAGGAGGAGGAGGAGGAGGAGGAGTCAGACATCGTCATGGTGAATAAAAGGCTTTATGAATAATTACCACGTCTATTTCTATAATAAAATAATGACTCAGCGACCGATAGATTAGACGTTCATGTTGATCAGCTGACCCATTTGGTCTCATAGCAACAGGAAGAGGAGCAGCTGAACCTTGTCATCACGGTAACGAGAGAACCATTCATTATGACATCACACGCATGTTATCGTTACGTTTCATCACAAACATGAATCCTCGTATTAAAGGTTTCACGTATAATAAACACATTCAGATATGAAGGATGGAAACATTGTTATGGTGAGATGCTTCTTAAGCACGTCGTGAAATGTTTGAAGTGAACAAAGATGATTCTGTGTTTTGGTTTCTTTTGTTGTTGTTGTTGTGGTGTTGATGCTCACCGAGTGTTTGACCACGTCAGCCCAGTCTGGAGCCACGTAGTACTCTGAGTTAGCATCGAGCCACCGGGACAGCTCCTTTATGGCCGGAGCCATCGCTCCACCCAGCTACAGGAGACAAGAAGTACAGATAATAAGACCGTAGTATCATAAAAACTAATCACTATAGTAATAACTTAGTATGATAACTAATCACTATAGTAATAACTTAGTATGATAACTAATCACTATAGTAATAACTTAGTATGATAACTAATCACTATAGTAATAACTTAGTATGATAACAAATCACTATAGTAATAACTTAGTATAATAACTAATCACTATAATAACTTGTATAATAACTAATCACTATAGTAATAACTTAGTATAATAACTAATCACTATAATAACTTATTATAATAACTAATCACTATAGTAATAACTTATTATAATAACTAATCACTATAATAACTTAGTATGATAACTAATCACTATAATAACTTAGTATAATAACTAATCACTATAGTAATAACTTGTATAATAACTAATCACTATAGTAATAACTTAGTATGATAACTAATCACTATAGTAATAACTTAGTATGATAACTAATCACTATAGTAATAACTTAGTATAATAACTAATCACTATAGTAATAACTTAGTATAATAACTAATCACTATAATAACTTGTATAATAACTAATCACTATAATAACTTAGTATAATAACTAATCACTATAGTAATAACTTGTATAATAACTAATCACTATAGTAATAACTTAGTATAACTAATCACTATAGTAATAACTTAGTATAATAACTAATCACTATAGTAATAAATTATAATAACTAATCACTATAATAACTTAGTATGATAACTAATCACTATAATAACTTAGTATAATAACTAATCACTATAATAACTTGTATAATAACTAATTACTATAATAACTTGTATAATAACTAATCACTATAGTAATAACTTAGTATAATAACTAATCACTATAGTAATAAATTATAATAACTAATCACTATAATAACTTAGTATGATAACTAATCACTATAATAACTTAGTATAATAACTAATCACTATAATAACTTAGTATAATAACTAATTACTATAATAACTTGTATAATAACTAATCACTATAGTAATAACTTAGTATGATAACTAATCACTATAGCAATAACTTAGTATGATAACTAATCACTATAGTAATAACTTAGTATGATAACTAATCACTATAATAATAACGTAGTATATTAATAACAGTAGTGAGTGTTCTACCCTGCGTCCGGTTCCTCGGTGGACCACAGGGACTCTCTCCTCCCCCGTCAGAGAGTTGATGTCCAGCTTGGTGGGGTCTTTGCAGCGATGCCTCCTCTGTTTAGGACGCTCCACAAAGCCATGAAGAAGACCTGCTCCAGACTGAGCGGTGAAGACAAGAGAGAGAGAAATAGAGACAGAGAGAGAGAGAAAATCTGTTACAGCAATGAGCTCCAATGACCAGAGAGGAACAGGTGGATTATCTAGTTCAACCCTCTGAACATCGAGCAGGTTCAGAGTCACTGTTTTCTCTCTGTGGTCTTGATCTTCTCTGTAATATAAAGTCCTGCTCCTCTATGAAACAGAACCATCATGAATAGAAGTAGAGAGAACTAGAACATGTCTTTAGTGCAGAATAAAACAGTTATTATGACATCAATCATTTGTTATGATTGTTTAAAGGAAATGTGCTTTTCCATTGGTGGGTTTTGATGTTCAGATGGTGAACAACATACAACATCAACAATATAAGTCCATTAAAATGAACCGATATAACAGGTTTCTGATAAAAGTGACTCTGAACCCAGAAGAAGAAACACACACTCACATGAGAGAAGCTGGGGAGGTCCATGCTGTAGCCCGGGTTCTGTCTCAGCCATTCCATCAGACCTTTGCTGGCCGCCTCTCGGTCGATGGCCACGATCTCCGGCTGAGGAGGAGTCTGGGTGGGGGTGGGCGTGGAGGAGGACGGAGTGGGGGGGCCGGCGGGTCTTTCTGAAGGAGTGGTGGGGCCGGCGGGTCTCTCTGAAGGAGAGGGGGACGGCGAGGAGGTGGAGGAGGAGACGGAGGAGTGGCTGATCAGCTCCACTCGGCCCTGCAGCTGGAAAAGACACACAGGTGGAGGTGTGAAAAGATTTTACTCTCGGGTCTGTTTTTATATTGAACTTCTACCCCAAAGCAACATGAACATCAGAAGAACCCTTCACTCCTCCCTCCTCCCTCCTCCCTCCCCCCTTCACCTACCTGAGTCTCCGGGAGGTGCAGTCCTCTGCTCTTGGTGAACTCAGAGTACAGTGCCTCAACGTTTCTCCTCCTGCCTCTCCTCCTCCTCAGGGAGTCATCTCCCCTCAGGCTTCCGTTAACTATCTGCCCCGTTACAGGATGGATGAGCCCGGCCTGCAGGATCCCGGCCATGTCCATCCCCACGGAGCCCGGCAGTGGTGCGGTGATGGGGGGCGGCGGTGGCAGCTGGTGACCGGGTCCCGGAGCCACCGCGGCGTCTCCTGACCCCACGCTTTTGCTTATTTCACCAGACGACTTGGTGAGATCGATGGCTGTCTCCTGCCAGCCGTTAATCAACATGGCGCCGCTGTGATGATGAGAGGGCGGGGCCACCACCGGGGGAGGCACACTGCCGGAGCTCGTGGAGAAGGCCGTGTGGCACGACGGTGCCGATTTCCCAGATAAAACCTTGGCGGTGGCGGCCTCATAGTCGAATGACCTCCGACCCCCCGCTCGTTTGAGCTCGGGGAGGTAAGGAGGAGCCACGAGTCTCTCCTGTAAGAGAGGCAAGGAGGTGAGGCGCCAAGCTCCGCGCCCACATGCGCCGCCTCGCGACATGTACTATCAGAGTGGACAGGGTGGGTGAGGGGTAAGACAAGAACGGGAGAGAGATGATGGCTTTGTTAAACATACATATGGACTGAGACACAACACAACGGCCTGGGTACAACCTGCACACATATCTATCTAAAGTCTGCTCTCTGGAAGCTGCTGTCTGCTGGTCCGGTCACCTCTGAGAGCTCTGATGGCCTGGTCCCTGCTCTGAGAGCTCTGACGGACTGGTCCCTGCTCTGAGAGCTCTGACGGACTGGTCCCTGCTCTGTGCTGCGTACACAAACCCTCTATCTATCTGATACCACCATGTATAATATTCACAGAACAGAGACGGAGAACTTTACAGAGGAGAAACAAAGCAATGTGAACTAGAGGTGTCCAGAGCTGCCTGAAGAACCTGCTCTACAGATACACTATATATAACATATATTTATATCATATACTTGAATTATTGAGTGAACCTGTTCAGGCAAAGGTTACTACGAGGATGTGACATAAATTATGTATTTAAAACTTATTCTAATTGACTGAAGAAGCACAAACAGGACAAGTTGAAGTGATGATGCACTGAGTCCTTGTCAGTCTGTCTATTACAATAATAATCATTATTTGTATACATTTCATACAGACTATTCAGGTCAAAATGCTGTTTAAATTTAAAAATGAATCAAAACAGAAAACCTTACTTTTACAAATAAAATAAATATAAGTTGTAAAAAGAAAGCATGCATTTTAAGTGTCATTTAAAGAATTTCAACAAATTACTTAGAGTCGCTTCACGCAGCGAGAGCTAACTCTCTCTCTTCTGTCCTGATTCTCCTGGACCTGTCTGCGGCCTTTGTGAACCACCAGTTCGTCCTCTCCACCCTCGAGGGGATGGGCGTCTCAGGCTCTGCACTCTCCCTGTTTGCATCCTACCTGACAGGTCGATCCTACCAGGTGACATGGAGGGGGGCCGTGTCGGAACCACGCATGCTGACTACGGGGGTTTCACAAGGCTCAGTCCTGGGCCCCCTTCTCTTCTCGCTCTACACAACATCTCTGGGTTCTGTTATTCGCTCGCATGACTTCTCTTACCATTGTTATGCCGATGAAACCCAGCTGGTCTTGTCATTTCCCCCCGGTGACACTCAAGTGGAGGCACGCATCGCAGCGTGCTTGGCTGACATCTCGAAGTGGATGACGACACACCACCTCAAGCTCAACCTGGACAAAACCGAGCTACTGTTCCTCCCGGGGAAGGGTTGCCCGCACCGAGACCTGTCCATCACCATTGATGATACCGTGGTGACGCCAACTCTGACTGCGAGGAACCTGGGTTCTCAGCAAACATTGCATCGGTTACACGCTCCTGCAGATTCCTGCTCTACAACATCAGGAGGATTCGCCCCTTCCTCACTGATGAGACGGCGCAGGTGCTTGCAGCTCTTGTCATCTCCCGCCTGGACTACTGCAACTCTCTACTTGCCGGAGCCCCGGCGTCGGCCATCAGACCTCTGGAGCTTGTCCAGAAAGCTGCAGCTCGCCTGGTGTTCAATCGCCCCAAGTTCTCCCACACAACTTCCCTTCTCCGTTCTCTACACTGGCTACCTGTAAGAGCTCGCATCCAGTTTAAGACTCTGGTGCTAGCCTACAGGGCAGTGAAAGGAACAGCTCCTTCCTATCTCCAGGCCATGGTCAAGCCCTACACCCCCGCCCGACCTCTTCACTCTGCTGCCTCGGGGCGATCGGTTGCCCCGTCGCTCAGAGGTCCCTGCGGCCGATCGACCCGGTCGCGGCTGTTTCCTGTCCTGGCCCCACAGTGGTGGAATGAACTCCCCACTGACGTCAGGACAGCAGAGTCGCTGCCCATCTTTCATCAGGCTGAAAACTCACCTCTTCAAGAAGTACTACCCTGAGCCTTCCACTCACCACTTATTGTATTCATACTAGTTTGTTTCTGTTATTCTGCTCTGGTTTATGCTCTATGATGCTTGTTTAAAGGAGATGCACTTATGACTGCTGGTGACGAGTAGTTCTCTTGAATATGTTGAATACACTTATTGTAAGTCGCTTTGGATAAAAGCGTCTGCTACATGACTGTAATGTAATGTATGAGCACTATGAGCATTGTTAGCACTATTATTAGTATAATTAGCATTATCATCACTACTAGCACTACTAGCAGTGCTAACTGGACACCACTGGTATGACTCATGGCGTGAGACAGTGGAGATACATGTGGACAGATGAAGATGCATAGATATGTAGAATAAAGGGGGTTAATACATCGGGTCAGTCACAGGGATGTTCTCACCTTAGGGAGTCTAGTGAGAGGGGGGGGGATGGAGAACCCCAGACCCGCGTTGGTCTGCTGGATCCGGGGCTGACTGGGGATGGAGCCGGAGGCGGCGGTGGGGAGGAAGCTGGCTCGGTGCTGCTGGTGGTGCTGGTGCTGGAGGTGCTGGTGCTGGAGGTGCTGGGCTAAGCTGTTGGCCAGGCAGGAGTTGGTGACCACAGAGCCGGGAGAGTCGTACTGTTCACTGGATGAAGGCCACTTCCCCTTCAGGATGGCGTGGCAGATGCTGTCCAGACGGTTGATGATGACCCGGTCCTACAGGGAGACACCACAGCAGATAATAACGTGAAGGGGTTTCTATGAGACAGCTTAAATTAATGAAGAGGAATGAACCTGGATGGACTCCAAATAACCAGCAGCTCATTTACATCCTCTCTTTATAATGCAGGAGGATATTGTGGTCAGAAAATACAACATCTTTTGTGTGCATGTTGACAAAATATCAACCTTAAAACGTGAGTATTAATGGCCATACATCATTAAAAACTAGAAAAACCCTTTAAGTATATCCTATGCTACAAACACTTAACACAGTGCATCTGGGCTTTGTGCATAAATGTATGTTACAATTCTAATGCTACTGTGATGTCCATATCAAATAAAATAAACATAACATACTTCAGGAAACAGAGACTGGCCTTCAGCTCTTTGTAGTACGTCTTGTTGTAAAGAGGATTTACAGATAACCCGACATAGCTTATATCCTTCACAGTACCTTGGGCCACTCAGAGAAGGAGTACAGAGCTTTCTCCTGGAGCAGCTGGGCGATGGTCGGCTCTCTGGACTCATGGAGGCTGTCAGGAACATCACACATGGAGACAGGAGGAAACCTGTGGCTGGAGTAACCTTCTACCACTAACACTGAGGAGGAGGAGGAGGAGGAGGAGGAGGAGGTACGTTCTGATCAGGTACGTTCTAAAGAGGCACTGCTCTAGTTGACTACAGAATAGATATGATGATTCATCAATAGATACATTAACAATGAGACAATCATTAGCTGGAGCTCTCATATGAATCAACCTCTAAATACGGTTCTCACCTGGCGTACCTGGCCGCTCCTCCTTCACTTGGACTTTCTCCACCAGACTCTCCGAGGAGTCGACCAGCCCGTCGGCCTGCTCCAGCTTCGGGGTCAGGACTGTACTGTCGGCCTCCAGTGGCTCTTGCTTCGTCTCAGCTTTGATCTCAGGGAAAGCTGAGAAGTCCAGGTCCTCCGGCTTGGCCTCAGGCTTGATCTCAGAGCTGTCTGGGTAGGTGGAGAACTCCAAACCCTCCGGCTTGATTTCAGGCTTGATGGCAGTGTGAGGAAAGGCCGTTAAATCCTCTGGCTCTGACTCGGTCTTAAGCTTAGCCCCGTCTGGATAAGGAGAAAACCTGAGAGTTACCGGTTTTGCTTCGGGTTTGATTTCGGCGCCATCTGAGTAGGCTGCAAACTGGAGGACTTCAGGGTTACGGTCTGAGCGCTCAGCCTTCATGGGGGGGCTTAGATCTTCAGGTTTGGTCTCCAGGGTTTCTGGTTTGACAGGGTAGTGTAAATGCTCTGCTTTGGTCACCAGGGTTTCTGACTTGACCCGGTAGGAGAAGAACTTTCCATGTTTGAATTCAGAGCTGTGAGGGTAGACGTCCACACCCGTCTCCGTCTTGGTCTCCTCCACCTTGACTGGCAGCTCCAGTTGCTGTGGTTTCTTCTCAGCGCCTCCGTCTGGTAACAGAGAGAACTTCAGATTAGATGGCTTTGAGTCAACTCTGTCTGCAGGAAGAGTGGCGGCCATTTTGAGTTCATCTTGCTCAAGCAGATCGTTTTTGTGGTCCTGATCGAGGGAGAACGTCAGGACTCTGTTCTTACAGTTCAGATCTTCAGCCGTACCATCATAGGCTTCCTGATCCATGGACTCTTCACTTTTGAGTCCAGCTCCGTTCTTTGCCTTTGATGCTAC
>NW_027466535.1:160000-220000 GCF_050575085.1 Anarhichas minor | reverse complement strand
ACCTTTGTTCTGTGTATTATCATCAGTGTCGTGGAACCTTTGTTCTGTGTATTATCATCAGTGTCGTGGAACCTTTGTTCTGTGTATTATCATCAGTGTCGTGGAACCTTTGTTCTGTGTATTATCATCAGTGTCGTGGAACCTTTGTTCTGTGTATTATCATCAGTGTCGTGGAACCTTTGTTCTGTGTATTATCATCGGTGTCGTGGAACCTTTGTTCTGTGTATTATCATCAGTGTCGTGGAACCTTTGTTCTGTGTATTATCATCAGTGTCGTGGAACCTTTGTTCTGTGTATGTCCTGCTCCTCTGAGAACATCAGATCTTAATTGATTTATTCTGCAGAAACCGACCTTGAAGAGCATGTAACTCGAGGACAGCGGCTCCACAGGATCTCCTGCAGACGGGTGAGAGGAAGAGAGCGGGAGGCCCAAACACTCCTCCAGAGTTCCTCCTTCCTCTCCCCCCTGGGCCTCCTCGTCCTCCTCCTCCAGGAAGCCGGTCTCAAGAGCGGACGGACCCAGGATGGGATCAGACTCATTGAACATGTGGTGAGCTGGACTGGAGTGGTCCCCGTCCCAGGGAGCCTGCAGGGACAGAGGAGACGGGTCAAACGTGGACTCTTCATTATGTTACAGACAACGAGGAGAAACCATATCAGAGTACCTGTAACTGATCGAGCTCCACCGACGGGGCCATCAGCCCGGTTTCCTCCGACGAGCCCTGCTCACCAACGAGAACGTCACTCCTCAGTTTAGAATCAAGGTCGGTTCCTCCGACTCCGTACGAGTTGAGCATGCTTTGACCTCCTGCAGCAGAGTTGAAGGGGAACCCGTTGAGGGCGTCTTTGGAAGCCTTCCCTCCGTGCAGAGCGTCTGCAGACATGGCATCATGCTGCAGAGAACCCAGTTCCAGGCCTTCATCCAAAGGGGGACAGTCCAGGAAGTCTCCCCGTGAACCAGCCACTAGTCCCAGACTGGGGGGGGCAGAGTTGTGTGCATCCAATGGTAGGGGGTGGAGGTGAGGGTGAGAGGAGGAGGATGAGGGAGAAGGAGCCGGTGGAGGCCCAGGGTGGTGGGAGGACTGGTGGGGATACTCAGGAGGCTGAGGAGAATCATACAGGCAGCAGTGAGGATGAGACGAGGAGGACGAAGACGAGATGCCAGGATGAGTCACCAGGTGGTGATGATGATGAGGGTGAAGGTGGGAGGGGTGCCCCCTGACGTAGTTCCTGTGAGCCTCCAGGAAGCTCAGCTGGGGGTCGTTCAGAATGTAGAAGTCGGTGCGGCTCAAGCCGTGGCGCGCCGCCCCGACGAGGAGGTCCCGGTCGTGTTTACCGGACTCCCACCAGACCGGCAAGTAGAGGGAGGGCCGGCACAGCTGGAGGCGGGCCGACAGCAACGGGTGACGGAGAACCTGAGGGAGGAGAGTGTAGATATAACAACCAGGAGAGTCATCTCTAATCTGTGTGACCTCCAGGCTGCTCCTCTTTACGTTCACAGGAACATGACCCAGCAGAGGCAGAGAGAGCAGCTGTGAACTGAAGGTTCAGTCTCATTTACAAACAAGTCTGAAAGAGACGGACGCAAACGTCGTGATCTACAAAAACAAAGTTGAAGGTAGAATGTGATCACCTGAAACTGTGACCCATGAGAACATTTAGGAGAACTGAAGCCAGACTGTAGAAGTTACATGAGAGACGTCATGACATGTATAATGATGGCTCTCATTTAACTGCATATCTCACCTTACTTATACATTCTCTTTATCACAAACAGTCAAACTGTAGATAACTGTAAACACATTTCAACTGTTAAAGATATAAACTAAACCATCATTGTGGGGAGATATGAGGCGTTTATATCATTTCTAGATACATTAAGATGTCCATCTTCTTTTATTCATGACACCAGAAGAAGATTTCATGTTTCAGATCAGACGTCCTCAGATAAAAAGTCCAGAGAAGAATGCGGTTGATTTGAGCTCCATCATCACGCTGACATGAAGCACATCTCTGTGCTGGAGATGAACCCACCTGCTCTCTGATCTTCCTCAGCAGCTCGATGCGATATAAAGTCCTGGCTGCTCTCTCTTCTGTCAGAGGCTCCACGAGCAGAGCGGGATCCACCGACCCTGAGGAAGAGGAGGGAGGGTGAGAGGAAGAGGAGGGTGGGTGAGAGGAAGAGGAGGGAGGGTGAGAGGAAGAGGAGGGAGGGTGAGAGGAAGAGGAGGGAGGGTGAGAGGAAGGAAGAGGAGGGAGGGTGAGAGGAAGGAAGAGGAGGGAGGGTGAGAGGAAGAGGAGGGTGGGTGAGAGGAAGAGGAGGGTGGGTGAGAGGAAGAGGAGGGAGGGTGAGAGGAAGAGGAGGGTGGGTGAGATGAAGAGGAGGGAGGGTGAGAGGAAGAGGAGGGTGGGTGAGAGGAAGAGGAGGGAGGGTGAGAGGAAGGAAGAGGAGGGAGGGTGAGAGGAAGACGAGGGTGGGTGAGAGGAAGAGGAGGGTGGGTGAGAGGAAGAGGAGGGAGGGTGAGAGGAAGAGGGTGGGTGAGAGGAAGAGGAGGGTGGGTGAGAGGAAGAGGAGGGAGGGTGAGAGGAAGAGGAGGGAGGGTGAGAGGAAGAGGGTGGGTGAGAGGAAGAGGAGGGTGGGTGAGAGGAAGAGGAGGGAGGGTGAGAGGAAGAGGAGGGAGGGTGAGAGGAAGAGGGTGGGTGAGAGGAAGAGGAGGGTGGGTGAGAGGAAGAGGAGGGAGGGTGAGAGGAAGGAAGAGGAGGGAGGGTGAGAGGAAGAGGAGGGAGGGTGAGAGGAAGAGGAGGGTGGGTGAGAGGAAGAGGAGGGAGGGTGAGAGGAAGAGGAGGGTGGGTGAGAGGAAGAGGAGGGAGGGTGAGAGGAAGAGGAGGGTGGGTGAGAGGAAGAGGAGGGAGGGTGAGAGGAAGAGGAGGGTGGGTGAGAGGAAGAGGAGGGAGGGTGAGAGGAAGAGGAGGGAGGGTGAGAGGAAGCAAGAGGAGGGAGGGTGAGAGGAAGACGAGGGTGGGTGAGAGGAAGAGGAGGGAGGGTGAGAGGAAGAGGGTGGGTGAGAGGAAGAGGAGGGTGGGTGAGAGGAAGAGGAGGGAGGGTGAGAGGAAGAGGGTGGGTGAGAGGAAGAGGAGGGTGGGTGAGAGGAAGAGGAGGGTGGGTGAGAGGAAGAAGATAAGTAGGATCAGCTGTCTCTGAGTGTGTTTGTCATGTGTTTGTCATCATCCTGTCAGCCAATCAGAACCATATGATCCTGATCATGTGGTTTAACAGTGACTATAGTACATAAACCTGTTTAAAATCATTTATTCATATTTTACATGTTATTTTGTGTCCTCACACTCATTAACAGAGTTATTTAGAATTTAAAATGGTTAATATTCATATTTGATTCTGTTTCATAATTAAATGTCAGTGAAGATCAACTGACTCCTCCCACCAGCAGGGGGCAGTAATGTGTCCCAGAGACCAGAGACCAGGTCCTGAGGAACACAAGGTCTCCAGCTGCCCCCCATGACAACATTGACTTTAGTTGATGCAGAGCTGGACTCTGGAGGTTCTCAGTACCTTCTTCCTTCCTGGGAGGCAGCTTGCAGGCCGTCCTGCACATGTTGACGAAGGAGTTGAAGTATCTTTCCAAGCTCTCGTCCGTCTTCCTCTCCAGTCGGGCCAGAGCTCTGAACCGGGACCAGTCGAAGGACTTCCTGTCCGAGTCGTACACGACGCCGTACGACGACACAGTGCGGTAGAAATCGGCTTGTTCTCGACGAGTCCATCTGAAACAAGATGTAATGTTTCACACGTATGTTTCAGAAAAAGAAACACAGAAATAATAATAAACATAGCACAGAAAGTAAGGACATTTGTGTTTGGTAGATTATTTCTCTGTTGTAACAATGCTTCTTGGCAATAAATCTTCTACCATTGGAAAGCCTGTTGATTTCCCTTTTAAATGGAGCCACATTCATAAGGAACATGCATTTGTGGGATGAGCAGCAGAGGGAGTATGTGGGTTGCGCCTTTTTTTGTTGGAAAAAGATTGATTATTGGGAGACTTCTTAATAAAACGTTTGTTTGTTTTGCTGCTCCAGTATTCTGGGACCTGTAGTCTTAAACCAGGACTGAACTCTAGGATGCACCACTGCACCATGTTGACTCTTCATGTTTAACTATTTTAATGTAGTCGCTGGTTTGACTTAAGCAACTCCTTCAGAATAAAAGACCTCAGAAATGCAGAAGTCTTAAAACTCTATGTGAGCTGGTTCTGATGTGTGTCTCTTCTCTGAAGACTCTGGCACCTTCTCTGCCACTCCAGGAACAGTGGGTCTGGTTCTGTGGCGACCACGGAGCACCTCCTCAGCTCCTCGCCCAGCTGCCACGCCATCGGCCCGCCGGCGTGGTGACCGTGGGCGGCCCCGCCTCCTCCCATCCCCATGCCAACCAGGCCGTCGTGAAGCAGGAAGTCGTGGCGGAGCGGCGGCTCGCGGCGCAGCGTGAAACGCTGGTAGGCGGTGATCAGGCGCCGTAAACGAGCCGTCAGGGCCGGGCCGGTGGGCCAGAGGGGGCGGGCCTGAACCACGTGAAGAGAGGCCACGCCCACCGTCGTCGTGGTGACCACAGCTCCATCATGGGCGCATAGGTCACCTGAGATCTGAGAGTCTGAGGGGAAAGATCTCATTACTACTTCCTGCTTTGAGTGATGGTGCAGGTCCAAGGGTGTCGTTTCTATAGCGGTACAAATAAAATAATGAAACAAGTTTCACTAAGGAACATAGACATGCTGTCCTACGAACTCCTGGTTTATCTTTAAACACTTTAAACCATTGTTTAGACTCAACACAGAAACTAATTAATCATTTAATAAGGAAATATTTGATCAAAAGTAGGTTAACACGACTAAGACTTCGATCCTTTAACCATGTGAGGGACCTCTTAGTGAGAGGTTTAACTTCCAGACAACAAAATAATCATTTAATCACTGCAGCTTGGATTTAAACAGACCTTTAAATTCTCACTTTAACCTACAAAACTAATTAGCTACAAACTGACAATCAGTAATCAATCAACGAGTGGTTTTAAAAGGTAAAAGGTTTAAAGAATACAGATCCTTACGATATATATACTATACTACATATGTGTGAAAAGATATTTCTGTGTATTTCAAGATATGTGGACTAGCTGGGTTTAGATATGTAGACTAGCTGGGTTTAGATCCGGGTTTAGATATGTAGACTAGCTGGGTTTAGATCCGGGTTTAGATATGTAGACTAGCTGGGTTTAGATCTGGGTTTAGATATGTAGACTAGCTGGGTTTAGATCCGGGTTTAGGTATGTGGACTAGCTGGGTTTAGATCTGGGATTAGATATGTAGACTAGCTGGGTTTAGATATGTAGACTAGCTGGGTTTAGATCTGGGGTTAGATATGCAGACCAGCCGGGTTTAGATATGTAGACTAGCTGGGTTTAGATATGTAGACTAGCCGGGTTTAGATCTGGGGTTAGATATGTAGACTAGCTGGGGTTAGATATGTAGACTAGCTGGGTTTAGATCCGGGTTTAGATATGTAGACTAGCTGGGTTTAGATATGTAGACTAGCCAGGTTTAGATCTGGGATTAGATATGTAGACTAGCCGGGTTTAGATCTGGGGTTAGATATGTAGACTAGCTGGGTTTAGATATGTAGACTAGCCGGGTTTAGATCTGGGGTTAGATATGTAGACTAGCTGGGGTTAGATATGTAGACTAGCTGGGTTTAGATCCGGGTTTAGATATGTAGACTAGCTGGGTTTAGATATGTAGACTAGCCAGGTTTAGATCTGGGATTAGATATGTAGACTAGCCGGGTTTAGATCTGGGGTTAGATATGTAGACTAGCTGGGTTTAGATATGTAGACTAGCCGGGTTTAGATCTGGGTTTAGATCTGGGGTTAGATATGTAGACTAGCTGGGGTTAGATATATAGACTAGCTGGGTTTAGATCCGGGTTTAGATATGTAGACTAGCTGGGTTTAGATATGTAGACTAGCCGGGTTTAGATCTGGGATTAGATATGTAGACTAGCCGGGTTTAGATCTGGGGTTAGATATGTAGACTAGCTGGGTTTAGATATGTAGACTAGCCGGGTTTAGATCTGGGTTTAGATATGGAGACTTGCTGGGTTTAGATATGTAGACCAGCTGGGTTTAGATATGGGTTTAGATATGTAGACCAGCTGGGTTTAGATATGGGTTTAGATATGTAGACCAGCTGGGTTTAGATCTGGGTTTAGATTTGGGTTTAGACATGTAGATCAGCTGGGTTTAGATATGTAGACTAGCTGGGTTTAGATCTGGGTTTAGATATGTAGACCAGCTGGGTTTAGATCTCGGTTTAGACATGTAGACCAGCTGGGTTTAGATCTGGGTTTAGATATGTAGACTAGCTTGGTTTAGATCTGGGTTTAGATATGTAGACTAGCTTGGTTTAGATCTGGGTTTAGATATGTAGACTAGCTGGGTTTAGAGCTGGGTTTAGATCTGGGTTTAGACATGTAGACCAGCTGGGTTTAGATCTGGGTTTAGATATGTAGACCAGCTGGGTTTAGATCTGGGTTTAGATATGTAGACTAGCTGGGTTTAGATCTGGGTTTAGATATGTAGACTAGCTGGGTTTAGATCTGGGTTTAGATATGGAGACCAGCTGGGTTTAGATATGGAGACTACCTGGGTTTAGACATGTAGACTAGCTGGGTTTAGATATGTAGACTAGCTGGGTTTAGATCTGGGTTTAGATATGTAGACCAGCTGGGTTTAGATCTGGGTTTAGATTTGGGTTTAGACATGTAGATCAGCTGGGTTTAGATATGTAGACTAGCTGGGTTTAGATCTGGGTTTAGATATGTAGACCAGCTGGGTTTAGATCTTGGTTTAGACATGTAGACCAGCTGGGTTTAGATCTGGGTTTAGATATGTAGACTAGCTTGGTTTAGATCTGGGTTTAGATATGTAGACTAGCTTGGTTTAGATCTGGGTTTAGATATGTAGACTAGCTGGGTTTAGAGCTGGGTTTAGATCTGGGTTTAGACGTGTAGACCAGCTGGGTTTAGATCTGGGTTTAGATATGTAGACCAGCTGGGTTTAGATCTGGGTTTAGATATGTAGACTAGCTGGGTTTAGATCTGGGTTTAGATATGTAGACTAGCTGGGTTTAGATCTGGGTTTCGATATGGAGACCAGCTGGGTTTAGATATGGAGACTAGCTGGGTTTAGACATGTAGACTAGCTGGGTTTAGATATGTAGCCTAGCTGGGTTTAGATCTGGGTTTAGATATGTAGACCAGCTGGGTTTAGATCTGGGTTTAGATATGTAGACTAGCTGGGTTTAGATCTGGGTTTAGATATGTAGACCAGCTGGGTTTAGATCTGGGATTAGATATGTAGACCAGCTGGGTTTAGATATGAAGACTAGCTGGGTTTAGATATGGGTTTAGATATGTAGACCAGCTGGGTTTAGATATGGGTTTAGATATGTAGACTAGCTGGGTTTAGATCTGGGTTTAGATATGGAGACCAGCTGGGTTTAGATATGGGTTTAGATATGGAGACTAGCTGGGTTTAGACATGTAGACTAGCTGGGTTTAGATATGAAGACGAGCTGGGTTTAGATATGGGTTTAGATATGTAGACCAGCTGGGTTTAGATCTGGGTTTAGATATGTAGACTAGCTGGGGTTAGATATATAGACTAGCTGGGTTTAGATCCGGGTTTAGATATGTAGACTAGCTGGGTTTAGATATGTAGACTAGCCGGGTTTAGATCTGGGATTAGATATGTAGACTAGCCGGGTTTAGATCTGGGGTTAGATATGTAGACTAGCTGGGTTTAGATATGTAGACCAGCCGGGTTTAGATCTGGGTTTAGATATGGAGACTTGCTGGGTTTAGATATGTAGACCAGCTGGGTTTAGATATGGGTTTAGATATGTAGACCAGCTGGGTTTAGATATGGGTTTAGATATGTAGACCAGCTGGGTTTAGATCTGGGTTTAGATTTGGGTTTAGACATGTAGATCAGCTGGGTTTAGATATGTAGACTAGCTGGGTTTAGATCTGGGTTTAGATATGTAGACCAGCTGGGTTTAGATCTCGGTTTAGACATGTAGACCAGCTGGGTTTAGATCTGGGTTTAGATATGTAGACTAGCTTGGTTTAGATCTGGGTTTAGATATGTAGACTAGCTTGGTTTAGATCTGGGTTTAGATATGTAGACTAGCTGGGTTTAGAGCTGGGTTTAGATCTGGGTTTAGACATGTAGACCAGCTGGGTTTAGATCTGGGTTTAGATATGTAGACCAGCTGGGTTTAGATCTGGGTTTAGATATGTAGACCAGCTGGGTTTAGATCTGGGATTAGATATGTAGACCAGCTGGGTTTAGATATGAAGACTAGCTGGGTTTAGATATGTAGACCAGCTGGGTTTAGATATGGGTTTAGATATGTAGACTAGCTGGGTTTAGATCTGGGTTTAGATATGGAGACCAGCTGGGTTTAGATATGGGTTTAGATATGGAGACTAGCTGGGTTTAGATATGAAGACGAGCTGGGTTTAGATATGGGTTTAGATATGTAGACCAGCTGGGTTTAGATCTGGGTTTAGATATGTAGACTAGCTGGGGTTAGATATATAGACTAGCTGGGTTTAGATCCGGGTTTAGATATGTAGACTAGCTGGGTTTAGATATGTAGACTAGCCGGGTTTAGATCTGGGATTAGATATGTAGACTAGCCGGGTTTAGATCTGGGGTTAGATATGTAGACTAGCTGGGTTTAGATATGTAGACTAGCCGGGTTTAGATCTGGGTTTAGATATGGAGACTTGCTGGGTTTAGATATGTAGACCAGCTGGGTTTAGATATGGGTTTAGATATGTAGACCAGCTGGGTTTAGATATGGGTTTAGATATGTAGACCAGCTGGGTTTAGATCTGGGTTTAGATTTGGGTTTAGACATGTAGATCAGCTGGGTTTAGATATGTAGACTAGCTGGGTTTAGATCTGGGTTTAGATCTGGGTTTAGACATGTAGACCAGCTGGGTTTAGATCTGGGTTTAGATATGTAGACCAGCTGGGTTTAGATCTGGGTTTAGATATGTAGACTAGCTGGGTTTAGATCTGGGTTTAGATATGTAGACTAGCTGGGTTTAGATCTGGGTTTAGATATGGAGACCAGCTGGGTTTAGATATGGAGACTAGCTGGGTTTAGACATGTAGACTAGCTGGGTTTAGATATGTAGACTAGCTGGGTTTAGATCTGGGTTTAGATATGTAGACCAGCTGGGTTTAGATCTGGGTTTAGATATGTAGACTAGCTGGGTTTAGATCTGGGTTTAGATATGTAGACCAGCTGGGTTTAGATCTGGGATTAGATATGTAGACCAGCTGGGTTTAGATATGAAGACTAGCTGGGTTTAGATATGGGTTTAGATATGTAGACCAGCTGGGTTTAGATATGGGTTTAGATATGTAGACTAGCTGGGTTTAGATCTGGGTTTAGATATGGAGACCAGCTGGGTTTAGATATGGGTTTAGATATGGAGACTAGCTGGGTTTAGACATGTAGACTAGCTGGGTTTAGATATGAAGACGAGCTGGGTTTAGATATGGGTTTAGATATGTAGACCAGCTGGGTTTAGATCTGGGTTTAGATATGTAGACTAGCTGGGTTTAGATCTGGGTTTAGACATGTAGACTAGCTGGGTTTAGATCTGGGTTTAGATATGTAGACTAGCTGGGTTTAGATCTGGGTTTAGATATGTAGACTAGCTGGGTTTAGATCTGGGTTTAGACATGTAGACCAGCTGGGTTTAGACATGGGTTTAGATATGTAGACCAGCTGGGTTTAGATCTGGGTTTAGACATGTAGACTAGCTGGGTTTAGATCTGGGTTTAGATATGTAGACTGGTGTTTCTCACCTGGACCAGTACTGTCAGGTTTGTCTGAGGTGTCCGTACTGGAGCAGGTTTCCTCTCCCTGTTAAACACACAAAGATCATCCAACACATTCAGACACACATCTTTAACTCTGAAATATATCACAATATCAATGAGAATATTTTCTAAATATATAAATCACATCAACAGATTTAACAGACTAAACTGTAAGATGTCTGGTGCAGAGAACTTTGTACTTTGTACTAATAAAACATCAAGATAAAAGACAATATTTAGTTATGGCTCTATCATTTCCTCCACACACACAAAACATACTGACATAACACACATTATAGTTCATGGTCTGAAAATGAGAGGAAACTTAAACATCAACTTTATAGATTAAACTCTTTGTGTTAGTTTTTCTCCACAATACAAATGGTACTTTTCTTCTACAAAACATTTGTAAAAGTCACGTTTAGATTAATTCTAAATTAGCAGAAGTCTGTTTCATATAAAATATAAAACAGGATTGTTGAGGTGCAGAGATTTAAAATATCAGCTTTAATGAAACTGATTGTGTTACTATGATGTTTGTAATTCTAACTGTGTGAAGTGCACATTAAATATATATATATATATATCTATATATATATATATAGATATATATATATATATATATATATATATATAGATATATATAGATATATATATATATATATATAGATATATACACACACACAGTTGTGTGAAAAAGTGTTTGCCCCCTTCCTGATTTCTTATTTTTTTTGCATGTTTGTCACACTTAAATGTTTCAGATCATCAAACAAATTTAAATATTAGACAAAGATAACACAAGTGAACACAAAATGCAGTTTTTAAATGAAGGTTTTTAGTATTAAGGGGAAAAAAAAATCCAAACCTACATGGCCCTGTGTGAAAAAGTGATTGCCCCCTAAACCTAATAACTGGTTGGGCCACCCTTAGCAGCAACAACTGCAATCAAGCGTTTGCGATAACTGGCAGTGAGTCTTTTACAGCGCTGTAGAGGAATTTTGGCCCACTCATCTTTGCAGAATTGTTGTAATTCAGCCACATTGGAGGGTTTTCGAGCATGAACCGCCTTTTTAAGGTCATGCCACAGCATCTCAATCGGATTCAGGTCGGGACTTTGACAAGGCCACTCCAAAGTCTTAATTTTGTTTTTCGTAAGCCATTCAGAGGTGGACTTGCTGGTGTGTTTTGGATCATTGTCCTGCTGCAGAACCCAAGTGCGCTTCAGCTTGAGGTCACGAACAGATGGCCGGACATTCTCCTTCAGGATTTTTTGGTAGACAGCAGAATTCATGGTTCCATTTACCACAGTAAGTCTTCCAGGTCCTGAAGCAGCAAAACAGCCCCAGACCATCACACTACCACCACCATATTTTACTGTTGGTATGATGTTCCTTTTCTGAAATGCCGTGTTACTTTTACGCCAGATGTAATGGGACATACACCTTCTAAAAAGTTCAACTTTTGTCTCGTCAGTCCACAGAGTATTTTCCCAAAAGTCTTGGGGATCATCAAGATGTTTTCTGGCAAAACTGAGACGAGCCTTTATGTTCTTTTTGCTCAGCAGTGGTTTTCGTCTTGGAACTCTGCCATGCAGGCCATTTTTGCCCAGTCTCTTTCTTATGGTGGAGTCATGAACACTGACCTTAATTGAGGCAAGTGAGGCCTGCAGTTCTTTGGATGTTGTTCTGGGGTCTTTTGTGACCTCTTGGATGAGTCGTTGCTGCCCTCTTGGGGTAATTTTGGTCGGCCGGCCACTCCTGGGAAGGTTCACCACTGTTCCATGTTTTCGCCATTTGTGGATAATGGCTCTCACTGTGGTTCGCTGGATTCCCAAAGCTTTAGAAATGGCTTTGTAACCTTTTCCAGAATGATAGATCTCAATTACTTTGTTTCTCATTTGTTCCTGAATTTCTTTGGATCGCAGCATGATGTCTAGCTTTTGAGGATCTTTTGGTCTACCTCACTTTGTCAGGCAGGTCCTATTTAAGTGATTTCTTGATTGAGAACAGGTGTGGCAGTAATCAGGCCTGGGTGTGGCTAGAGAAATTGAACTCAGCTTTCCAAAGATGTGATAAACCACAGTTAATTTATGTTTTAACAGAGGGGGGGGCAATCACTTTTTCACACAGGGCCAGGTAGGTTTGGATTTTTTTTCCCCCTTAATAATAAAAACCTTCATTTAAAAACTGCATTTTGTGTTTACTTGTGTTATCTTTGTCTAATATTTAAATTTGTTTGATGATCTGAAACATTTAAGTGTGACAAACATGCAAAAAAATAAGAAATCAGGAAGGGGGCAAACACTTTTTCACACAACTGTATATATATATATATATATATATATATATATATATTTATTAAGAAAACAGAAGAAAAGATAAATGAAACCTAATAAAATAATCAATAAAAAGATTCTCATCATCATCATGTATCAGTATGTGTTGTGTATTAAAGCGCATCATTACCTCCACACAGGTGGTACTGCATCCAGAGGACGTCCTAAATCTAACAATGTCTCCCCGGAGGAGATTTAACCATCACCACAGAAAGAGGGACAACAGTACGGTGAGGTGGACAATGTGTCCGACAGAGAATAAAATGTCTTCACCTTGCTGCTCTCGTCTCTGTCCTCTCCTCCTTCAGCTTTGATTTCTGCCTCGTCCTTCACCTCTTCAGTTTTGATCACGCTGAGGAAGAAACGACAGAGTAGGAAGAAAATAATCTTTAATAACTCAGACTGTTGAGAGACGTCTTCTATGAAGAGAGAGGATGAAAACACACTCATCGGTAGTCTTTGACCTCACGTTAGACGTTATGATGTTTAGTTAAGTTAGTTGAGACTAAATGAATCAAATGAAGTCAGTGGAACCAGTGTCTGTAGAGTTTAGACTGGAGAAGCAGAGCCCTGTAACCTGTCAGTGTTTAAGGAGACTCTTCTCTGACAGGAGGAGAACCTTTGTTCAGGTTCTGAGCAACCACAGCCCTTTGTTTCCCCTCTAGTTCTCTAGGTCTCTATGTCTCTACAACTCTACGTATCTACGTCTTCCTACGCCTCACTGCCTCTGCGTCTCTATGTAATACACTTGTGTGTGTGTGTGTGTGTGTGTAAATGCTCCACCTGTCAGCCATGTCAGACCCCCCCTCCCCTCCTCCTTGTTCAGCAGTCAGAGCTGTGACGTCTGGCATCCCGACTCTCTCCAGGAAACACAAGTCTGGATCGGCCCGCATGGCGTTGTAGCGCTCGTAGCCTGTAGAGGGAGACACACACACACACACACATACAGATGCCTGTGACTCTCCCAACGTTTCAAACACAGCATCTAAATATTAAAAACGCTGACAGGGGCTGAAGCCAATAATCAATAATCTTTGAGGGGGAATCATCAGCTGTCTTCATCCTTTGAGACGTCCTCCTCACCGTGTTTGTGGACTCCTATGAGGAGAGACTTGTCAGCTTCAGCATCCCACCATGAAGCAGGGATCTCAATGTAGTCGATGTCTGGTAGAGACACCTCCAGTTTACTGTCCACACACACACACACACACACACAGTTAATACGTCCATCATGAATCAGATGATCAACCATCCAACGAGGTGTCGTCATGATGTGAAGTTACCTGGCAGGTATCCCCTCTAGAGCTTGATTGGCAGCTTCACCCAACACCTCCACCTTCAGGTAGTACAGCATCCTCACCCTCAGCAGCACCCTAAAAACAGAGAGGGAGGGGTTAATCTGTATGGTAATAGATTACTTTGTGTGTCTCTAGACTCATAGCCGGTTCAGTCAGGTGTAGACTGACTTGTTGCAGTGCTGCTTCAGGTGTTTCTTGTAGCTCTCGTCCTGCAGCACCACCTCCGGGTTACAGTGGACCAGCCAGTCTGCGTTCTTCACCTCAGGAACGTTCAGCTGGTTCTTCAGCTTCTTCCCCTTCCGACCGCGAGGGACCGGAGCTGATAACCCTGCAGCCCAGAGGGGAGGGAGGGAAGCAACCATCATCACGGCAGGTTAGGTACCAACATCATGAACCATGGAGTCATCAAATATCCAACCAAACTCTAGTTGCATTGTGGGTGATTTAGGCATGTGGATGTTTGGAAAAAAAAAGAGAAGCCTTAACGACGCTACGTTAAAGTGCGCGTTAACATGCTACGTTAAAGTGCTCGTTAACATGCTACGTTAAAGTGCTCGTTAACATGCGTTAAAGTGCTCGTTAAAGTGCTCGTTAACATGCTACGTTAAAGTGCGCGTTAACATGCTAAGTTAAAATGTGCGTTAACATGCTACGTTAAAGTGCTCGTTAACATGCTACGTTAAAGTGCTCGTTAACATGCTACGTTAAAGTGCGCGTTAACATGCTACGTTAAAGTGCTCGTTAACATGCTACGTTAAAGTGCTCGTTAACATGCTACGTTAAAGTGCTCGTTAACATGCTACATTAAAGTGCTCGTTAACATGCGTTAAAGTGCTCGTTAAAGTGCTCGTTAACATGCTACGTTAAAGTGCGCGTTAACATGCTAAGTTAAAATGCGTGTTAACATGCTACGTTAAAGTGCTCGTTAACATGCTACGTTAAAGTGCGCGTTAACATGCTACGTTAAAGTGCACGTTAACATGCTACGTTAAAGTGCGCGTTAACATGCTACGTTAAAGTGCACGTTAACATGCTACGTTAAAGTGCACGTTAACATGCTACGTAAAAGTAACGTTGAAAACCCTCACCAGAGTGGTTAAGCAGGTCCTGGTCCTGGCCCTCCTTGGTGGGTGTGATCAGGTCCCAGATGAAGCTCTTGATCTTGTCGTCTCCTTTGTAGTGTCTCAGGCAGTAAACCAGCAGAGCCCTGAATCACAAACCAAATCTGTCCTTCACACCGGAGACGGACAGCGACGTCTCTCATCGTCTCAGGATCAAAAAAAGACTTGTCTTCTTACCTACAGATCACCTCCATGTCTCTCTCTGCCAGGTGCCATTTAAAGCGACCGTGGTTCATGATGTCCGTCCACCGACCCCACCTGGAGACACACAGGACATCGGGAGGACAGGAAGTAAAAAAGAAGAAGAAGCTTTAATAAGATGAAACTTCAACATTTACTTTCTTTGCTTGTGTGTGTGTGTATGTGTCCATGTGTGTCTGTGTCTCTATGTATGTGTGTCTATGTGTGTCTAGTATCTGTCTGTCTGTCTCTATCTATCTGTATGTGTGTGTGTGTGTCTGTGTCTGTCTATGTGTGTGTCTCTGGTACCCAAAGATGAGCAGGTTCTTCTCCACCCTGAAGCACTCTGCTCTGAGGTAACGTCTGCTTCTTTCTCCCAGACGTCGAGTCCGACACGGTCGATCCTCAGAGTCGCTGTCCAGCTCTGAGAACTCCATCAGCTCGTCGTCCTCGAACGAGTTGTAGTGGCGAGTCTGCTTCCTCACACGAGGAGTGTCGATCACCAAGGACTCCTAGAGGAGTCGAGGACAGAGGAATACGTTATATAGAACATTATGTAATGAATAGCATTATATATGATGAAATGTCTTCTTCTCTCTGTACCTTCTCAGACTTGGAGTCGATCTCCACCTCAGCGATCTTGGCCCATTTCTGCCAGAAGTTTGGGTCGTCCAGAGAAATGTCCGTCCTGTTTCCAGAGGAGATGAAACTGGCCTGAGGACCGAGGAGAGAGGACCGAGGACAGAGGACAGAGGACAGAGGAGAGAGGACAGAGGAGAGAGGACAGAGGGTCACATTCTGCTCTGATGGAGCTCCATGGTTTTACACAAATATGAAGTATTTGAAGGATTCGGAGTCTCAACCGCTTCAACAACTCCTTGGTCCCCTTGTCCATCAAAGCCCTAAATGGCAAGCTAGTCAGAGCTTAACCCCTGTAACACCGATTTGTATTTATTTGTATTATCTTAATTATACACTACTGGTGCGTTATACAACGGGCAGTGTGAAATGTATTTGTTGGCCGGTGGCAGTCTGTGCATGTACTGTAGGTACTGTGCGTGCGGGAGTGTGGACTGCCGACAGTCTGTGTATGTAATGTATGTATGCAATATGTTATTTGTATTGTTTTAACAGCAGACACTATGTTTCCATTGGGACAATAAAGTCTATCTTATCTTATCTCTCTGGGACAAACATCTGTGTAATTTAAAGCCGTCACTAAGAGCAGCGGTTCAATGATTTGAGACAAACGTCCTCTAAAGAGAGAGACAGACGTCCTCTAAAGAGAAAGAGACAGATGTCCTCTAAAGAGAGAGAGATAGACGTCCTCTAAAGAGAAAGAGACAGATGTCCTCTAAAGAGAGAGAGACAGACGTCCTCTAAAGAGAGAGAGACAGACGTCCTCTAAAGAGAGAGAGACAGACATCCTCTAAAGAGAGAGAGAGACAGACGTCCTCTAAAGAGAAAGACATCCTCTAAAGAGAAAGAGACAGACGTCCTCTAAAGAGAGAGTGAGACAGACGTCCTCTAAAGAGAGAGAGACAGACGTCCTCTAAAGAGAGAGAGACAGACGTCCTCTAAAGAGACAGAGACAGACGTCCTCTAAAGAGAGATGTCCTCTAAAGAGAGAGAGAGACAGACGTCCTCTAAAGAGAGAGAGACAGACGTCCTCTAAAGAGAAAGAGACAGACGTCCTCTAAAGAGAGAGAGACAGACATCCTCTAAAGAGAGCGAGACAGACGTCCTCTAAAGAGAAAGAGACAGACGTCCTCTAAAGAGAGAGACAGACATCCTCTAAAGAGAGAGACAGACATCCTCTAAAGAGACAGAGACAGACGTCCTCTAAAGAGAGAGAGACAGACGTCCTCTAAAGAGACAGAGACAGACGTCCTCTAAAGAGAAAGAGACAGACGTCCTCTAAAGAGAGAGAGACAGACGTCCTCTAAAGAGAGCGAGACAGACGTCCTCTAAAGAGAAAGAGACAGACGTCCTCTAAAGAGAGAGAGACAGACGTCCTCTAAAGAGAAAGACATCCTCTAAAGAGAAAGAGACAGACGTCCTCTAAAGAGTGAGAGACAGACGTCCTCTAAAGAGAGAGACAGACGTCCTCTAAAGAGAGAGAGAGAGAGACGTCCTCTAAAGAGAGAGAGACAGACATCCTCTAAAGAGAGAGAGACAGACGTCCTCTAAAGAGAGAGACAGACGTCCTCTAAAGAGACAGAGACAGACGTCCTCTAAAGAGAGAGAGAGACAGACGTCCTCTAAAGAGAGAGAGACAGACGTCCTCTAAAGAGAGAGAGACAGACATCCTCTAAAGAGAGAGAGACAGACGTCCTCTAAAGAGAGAGACAGACGTCCTCTAAAGAGAGAGAGAGACAGACGTCCTCTAAAGAGAGAGAGACAGACATCCTCTAAAGAGAAAGAGACAGACGTCCTCTAAAGAGAAAGAGACAGACATCCTCTAAAGAGAGACAGACTGTGTCCCTCATGTCCTTCATAACTTCATTAGATGGATGTGGTTCAGTATTTGAGACAGTCCCCGTTGAGGACTGGTACCTTGGCAAACGTGGACCCTTTCCCTTCCGTCTGGATGGTGATGGTCTGAGTCCGTCTCTGAAGGATCTGATCGATGTCTTCCTCGCAGAACTTGGAGCCCTCGTCCTCCTCGTCCATCAGCGCTCCGTACGCTCCTTTCTTCAACAAGTCCTCCACCTCCAGCTTTGACAGCTGCTGCACCTGAAGACAAAAACAGTTTTTATGGTAAAGACAAACAGGTGTCTCTGGGACACAACACTCCGACTCACTGTCCTCACTGTCCTGTCTCACCCCGTTCAGGCTTCCCTTGCGGTTGATGTCCTGGAGGACAGCTTTGTCAAGTCCCAGCTTCAGACTGGCTTTGTCAAACATCTCCCTCTCGTAGGAGTTCCTGGTGATCAGTCGATAGACCTTCACCGCTTTGCTCTGACCGATCCGGTGGCAGCGAGCCTGGGCCTGAAGGAGAGAGGTGGAACGTATGGAACCATTAATGTGATGATGCAGGCTGATCAGAGAATGTCCCATGATGTACTGGGGTTTGTGTGACACTCAGGTGAACTATAATATCTGTGAGACTTGAAGAGTAGAAAGAAATCTCTAAAACATCTGGAACAACTGTCAGATTCATCTGAGATTTAATAGTCAATGTTTGATTCTGGACATCAATTTAAATATTACATGAAGGAAAAGTTACTAAAATGTTTATTTTCAGATTCCATTTTCTATAATTGACAGAATACACAAACTTGTTACTATTTCATCTGTGGTTAATATTGAAGCAAAAGCTCATAGATGATCATATTATGATGAGAATAACTGCATTTAACTGTATTTAAAAAATAAAACATTTTCTATAAAATAAATAATAATAATGATCTGCACAACATCTTAATTTGAACCCTTTCTGATTTCCCTTGAATTATATGTAAATTAAATATGATGAATTTTCATGATTTAACAGGTTTTTATGATGAAAGATCAACATATCAACAACTTTAATCAGAGTGACGATAAGAAGTGCTGGGCTGTATATTACAATATATACTACAATATACTTCATATGAAGTATATTGTATTATATATTGTAATATACTTTATATTAAAGTGACCTCATCTCTCACCTGCAGGTCGTTCTGAGGATTCCAGTCCGAGTCGAAGATGATGCAGGTGTCTGCGGCCGTGAGGTTGATTCCCAGCCCTCCGGCTCGGGTGCACAGCAGGAAGACGAAGCGGTCCGAGTCTGGCTTGCAGAATCTGTCAATGGCGGCCTGTCGCATGTTTCCTCTCACGCGGCCGTCGATGCGTTCGTACGTGTATCTGCAGAACAAACACGCTGATTATTAACTTAAATAAAATGTATGTTGAGTTTCTCTCCATCACAGATGTTTCCTGGAGCTTCACCCTCTCCTCTCCTCACCGTCTCTGTATGAGGTAGTCCTCCATAATGTCCAGACACCGGACCATCTGGGAAAACACCAGCACTTTGTGACCCCCCGACAGCAGCTTGGGCAGCAGCTTGTCGATCAGCACCAGCTTACCGGCCGCCTGGATCATGGCCTGCAGCTGGAAGTCCAGCGCGTCAGGGCTGTGGTACTTCCTGAAGCTCTCCAGGATCTTCTCCTCGGCTCCTGAGAAGACGAGAGGAGAGGTAGGAGATGAGAGATAGGAGACCAGAGGGAGGAGACCAGAGGTAGTGAGACGTGAGGTAAGAGACGTAGAGAGGTAGGAGACGGGAGGTAAGAGACGGGAGGTAGGAAACCAGAGGTAGAAGACAAGAGGTAGGAGACGAGAGGTAGTGAGACGAGAGGATGGGAGGTAGTAAACCAGAGGTAGGAGACAAGATGTAGGACACGAGAGGTAGTGAGACGAGAGGTAGGAAACCAGAGGTAGTGAGACTAGAGGTAGTGAGACGAGAGGACGAGAGGTAGTAAACCAGAGGTAGTGAGACGAGAGGATAGGAGGTAGGAGACGAGAGGTAGTAAACCAGAGGTAGTAAACCAGAGGTAGGAGACAAGAGGTAGGAGGCGAGAGGTAGTGAGACAAGAGGTAGTGAGACGAGAGGTAGTGAGACGAGAGGTAGTGAGACGTGAGGTAATAGACAGAGATGTAGGAGGGAGGTAAGAGACGGGAGGTAGGAGACGAGATGTAGGAAACCAGAGGTAGAAGACAATAGGTAAGAGACGAGAGGTAGTGAGACGAGAGGACGAGAGGTAGTAAACCAGAGGTAGGAGACAAGATGTAGGAGACGAGAGGTAGTGAGACGAGAGGACGGGAGGTAGGAGATGAGAGGTAGTAAACCAGAGGTAGGAGACGAGCGGTAGTGAGACGAGAGGTAGTGAGACAAGAGGTAGTGAGACAAGAGGTAGGAAACCAGAGGTAGTGAGACGAGAGGTAGTGAGACGAGAGGTAGTGAGACGAGAGTTAGGAGACGAGAGTTAAGATACGTAGAGATGTAGGAGATGGGAGGTAAGAGACGGGAGGTAGGAGACGAGAGGTAGGAAACCAGAGGTAGGAGACAAGAGGTAGTGAGGCGAGAGGTAGTGAGACGAGAGGTAGTGAGACGAGAGGTAGTGAGACGAGAGGTAGTGAGACGAGAGTTAGGAGACGAGAGTTAAGATACGTAGAGATGTAGGAGATGGGAGGTAAGAGACGGGAGGTAGGAGACGAGAGGTAGGAAACCAGAGGTAGATGATGAGAGGTAGATGACGAGAGGTAGTGAGACGGGAGGTAGTGAGACGAGAGGTAGTGAGACAAGAGGTAGGAGACGAGAGGTAGTGAGACGGGAGGTAAGAGACAGAGATGTAGGAGGGAGGTAAGAGACGGGAGGTAGGAAACCAGAGGTAGAAGACAAGAGGTAGGAGACGAGAGGTAGTGAGACGAGAGGACGGGAGGTAGGAGACGGGAGTTAGGAAACGAGAGGTAGGAAACCAGAGGTAGAAGACAAGAGGTAGGAGACGAGAGGTAGTGAGACGAGAGGACGAGAGGTAGTAAACCAGAGGTAGTGAGACGAGAGGTAGTGAGACGAGAGGAGGGGAGGTAGGAGACGAGAGGTAGTAAACCAGAGGTAGGAGACAAGAGGTAGTGAGGCGAGAGGTAGTGAGACGAGAGGTAGTGAGACGAGAGGTAGTGAGACGAGTTAGGAGACGAGAGTTAAGATACGTAGAGATGTAGGAGATGGGAGGTAAGAGACGGGAGGTAGGAGACGAGAGGTAGGAAACCAGAGGTAGATGATGAGAGGTAGATGACGAGAGGTAGTGAGACGGGAGGTAGTGAGACGAGAGGTAGTGAGACAAGAGGTAGGAGACGAGAGGTAGTGAGACGGGAGGTAAGAGACAGAGATGTAGGAGGGAGGTAAGAGACGGGAGGTAGTGAGACGAGAGGTAGAAGACAAGAGGTAAGAGACGGGAGTTAGGAGACGAGAGGTAGGAAACCAGAGGTAGAAGACAAGATGTAGTGAGACGAGAGGATGGGAGGTAGTAAACCAGAGGTAGGAGACAAGATGTAGGACACGAAAGGTAGTGAGACGAGAGGTAGGAAACCAGAGGTAGTGAGACGAGAGGTACTGAGACGAGAGGACGGGAGGTAGGAGACGAGAGGTAGTGAGATGAGAGGACGGGAGGTAGGAGACGAGAGGTAGTAAACCAGAGGTAGTAAACCAGAGGTAGGAGACAAGAGGTAGTGAGACAAGAGGTAGTGAGACGGGAGTTAGGAGACGAGAGGTAGGAAACCAGAGGTAGAAGACAAGAGGTAGGAGACGAGAGGTAGTGAGACGAGAGGACGGGAGGTAGGAGACGGGAGTTAGGAAACGAGAGGTAGAAGACAAGAGGTAGGAGACGAGAGGTAGGAGACGAGAGGTAGTGAGACGAGAGGACGAGAGGTAGTAAACCAGAGGTAGTGAGACGAGAGGACGGGAGGTAGGAGACGAGAGGACGGGAGGTAGGAGACGAGAGGTAGTAAACCAGAGGTAGGAAACCAGAGGTAGGAGACGAGAGGTAGGAGGCGAGAGGTAGTGAGACGAGAGGTAGTGAGACAAGAGGTAGTGAGACAAGAGGTAGGAGACGTGAGGTAAGAGACCAGAGGTAGAAGACAAGAGGTAAGAGACGGGGGTTAGGAGACGAGAGGTAGGAAACCAGAGGTAGAAGACAAGAGGTAGGAGACGAGAGGTAGTGAGACGAGAGGACGAGAGGTAGTAAACCAGAGGTAGTGAGACGAGAGGAGGGGAGGTAGGAGACGAGAGGTAGTAAACCAGAGGTAGGAGACAAGAGGTAGAGACAGAGATGTAGGAGGGAGGTAAGAGACGGGAGGTAGGAGATGAGAGGTAGGAAACCGGAGGTAGGAGACGAGAGGTAGTGAGACGGGAGGTAGGAGATGAGAGGTAGGAAACCGGAGGTAGGAGACGAGAGGTAGGAGACGAGAGGTAGGAGACGAGAGGTAGAAGACGAGAGGTAGAAGACGAGAGGGAGGAGACGAGAGGACAGCAGCTGTTTTAGTTCTTCAGTAAGACACCTGTGATGAGGTACTTGTGTGTGTGTCCGTCCCCACCTGTGATGAGGTACGTGTGTGTGTCCGTCCCCACCTGTGATGAGGTACGTGTGTATGTCCTCACCTGTGATGAGGTACGGGTGTGTGTGTGTGTGTATATGTCCTCACCAGTGGTGGGCCGTCAGGGCCAGCTAGGCCTTCTCTGCTGGCCTAAACAGAATCACAAAGTTATAGCTATTTTATAATTTTTCATAAATACACTACATGTATTGTAATTTTTTTCTCATTAGCTTATTTTCTCATTGCACAGCTCCTGTCTTCCTCTGTTGCTCTGCTTCCAGCACAGCTTGTTTTAAGGAGAGCTTTTATCCAATCAGATTCAGCCTCTATGTCTCTATGTAAGGAGAGAGGCCCGAGGTCCTCTAGGTAGACTTTGCAGTTTAAGTGAATGTTGACGATATTGTTGATTGTCATAGTCTTCAACCAATCAGATCTTTAGTTTGACATGTTGGGCGTATTCCTTGACGTGCCAGTGGTACCCAGGTAGCCTCCTAAGTACGTCTGCATTAACGTGCACCGTGATTGGTCAGTGGACCAGCGTGACTTTTGTCAAACAGGAAGCTAGCTAGCAGATCTTAGTGTTTAGTAAGAGTTCAGGTTGAAACATATGTAAGAGAAGTTATGACATTTTTAGCGTTTTGCTTGGTATAGATCCTTTTTTTTTTTACCTAGCTGTGTTTTTAACAGTCAATGGCTAAAGGAGGAGATTTCTGGAGAAGGACATTTCCAGAAAAACTGGACATCGTATCAAAGCTTCGGCCAACCCCACAGCTAGCAGCCCTGACCCAGCATGGATTTGTACGAACGGTATTTCTGTCTGACAGCGTTGGAGAAGCGTTGCACATTTTATGGCTAAGAATGCGTTTCATTTGCAACTGAGCTCTTGGTGTTTGGAGCTGTTTGGAGCTACGCTATGCTAACCAAGGCAGCTACACGACAGGACACGCACAAGCTACGTGCTTTTGAACACCTTTGTACAACCGTCTTTAAGTGAACATCAGCTGTGGTAAGTCAACTGCTTTCTACTGTGTTCATTTGTCTGTCGTGTTGTTTTTATGAATAATATAAATGGCTTGTGCTCTAGCGCCGCAGTGTTGCTGGATTGATTTGTTGCTTTATTGTCATATAAATATATGTGACTGGTTCTTGTCATTGTGTTAATTACATTTATTTGGACTATATGCATTGTCCGTTAATTACGAAGCATCCCGTCATGCGCGGGGTTATTGTCCGGACAATTAAATCCATTCGGGCTGTTGTTTCCCCGCTAAGCTAGTTAGCTTAGCCCCCCTGAAGACAGGTGCGGTGCCTCATCTGTGTTTTGTTATTGTTCCGGGTTTAAAAGGTCACAGCCCGTTGTCTCCTACGTGAGCGCAGTCCAACGAAAACATTATATTTCCCTCAATTTAAGCTTCTGCATTTTCCAAATGCACTAGTATTATTCAAACGTATTGTTCGGTTCATAAGCCTCGTACCGAACGGTTTAATACGAATACGTGTATTATTACACCAATAGAAACAAATAACCGTAGCTGTGTCGTCATAATGAGCTTATTAGGAGGTGTTTCAGCTGCAGGACAGCACTGAAGGCCCAGGTATAAAATGCACGGCCCGCCACTGGTCCTCACCTGTGATGAGGTACGTGTGTGTGTGTGTGTGTGTGTGTATATGTCCTCACCTGTGATGAGGTACGGGTGTGTGTGAGTGTGTGTGTATGTCCTCACCTGTGATGAGGTACGGGTGTGTGTATGTCCTCACCTGTGATGAGGTACGGGTGTGTGTGAGTGTGTGTGTATGTCCTCACCTGTGATGAGGTACGGGTGTGTGTATGTCCTCACCTGTGATGAGGTACGGGTGTGTGTGAGTGTGTGTGTATGTCCTCACCTGTGATGAGGTACGGGTGTGTGTGAGTGTGTGTGTATGTCCTCACCTGTGATGAGGTACGGGTGTGTGTATGTCCTCACCTGTGATGAGGTACGGGTGTGTGTGAGTGTGTGTGTATGTCCTCACCTGTGATGAGGTACGGGTGTGTGTGAGTGTGTGTGTATGTCCTCACCTGTGATGAGGTATGGGTGTGTGTGAGTGTGTGTGTATGTCCTCACCTGTGATGAGGTACGGGTGGTTGCAGCACTTGCGGAGCTCCATCATGGTGTTGATGAGGTTGGGCATGTTGTGCTGGTTGGCTCCTCTGGACAGGAAGGAGAAGTTCTTCTCTAAGATGGCTCGGTAGTACTTCTTCTGGATGTTGGTCAGCTCCACCTGCAGGATCACCACCAGGATGAAGAGGTTTAGAACTTGTTTTCTCATCCACTATAACTAAAGATCATACTGGAACCATCACACAAACACCTCCAGCTCTTCTTGCTCAGAGCGATGAGTTGTGATTAAAAACGTGTTAATAAGAAGAATAAATAAAAGATTGGGAGGACAGAGAACCTGTGTGCTCAGTGGTCTCACCTCGATGATGGTCTCCTCTTTAGGGGCCAGGTTCTTCTCTACGTCGTCCTTCAGTCTTCTCAGCATCATGGGCTTCAGAATGGCCTGAAGCTTCTTCACCTGGAGTAGAGAACACAGGAGGAGGGACATACTGTACATGAGACATGCAGATTGTCTTCTTGTCCTTCTCTCTGTGTCCATACTAAGAGTTTTATAAATCAAGAGATGAGACACAGAGGGCCTTTCTCAATATGCGTACTTCTCTGTACTTGTGAACTCGTGGACTTGTGAAACGTCATCAGTCTCAGCCCAAGTACCGTTACAATTCAAAGTTCACATCGAGCCAAGCATGGTCCAAATGCCCGGATGTGGCTCGCTCCGCCCATTTTAGTGTCTGTACTTGGGACAGCCAAATATCCCAGAATGCATTTTGCACCAGCAACAGGAAACAATGGCGGAGGAGACATCACACAACTGGAAGTTGAAACTTTAGAAATACTACTGTCGTTAAGGATAAGGATGTTTATTGTCATTGTAAAAACATACAACGAAATTAAGTTGGCGTATGTCAGTACAGCAGCAACAGGTAAAAAATGTATAAACAATTGTACAATTACAATTATATATACATACATATATATATATGTATAAATACATATAATTATATATACAATTATATATATGTAATTGTATGTATAAATACATATAATTGTATATTGTATATATATAATATATCATTTTTTATTTTAAATGAAAACGAAGAAAGCAGGGTTGTCATATTTAGTTTGATTGTAAAAGTACTTTACAGTAAAAAAATGGATTAAACTCATTAGCAAGACCAGCTGAGGTGGTGATGTCATCAAGTAAGCTGCTGTTCCAATTGTCCGTACTGCGTTCTCCGGACTTCAAGTCCAGACTTCAAGTCCAGACTCCAAAAGTTCACAAG
Source organism: Anarhichas minor (assembly GCF_050575085.1). Lineage (NCBI taxonomy): Eukaryota > Metazoa > Chordata > Actinopteri > Perciformes > Anarhichadidae > Anarhichas > Anarhichas minor. The sequence continues at coordinate 194,640 of NW_027466535.1, read as the reverse complement.
TCCGTATTTGTGAACTTGGGTATTGAGAAAGGCCCAGAGACTCAGAGCTGCCGAAACATTTCCTACAAACTCTACTTCCTGTCGCTGTGATGAGCTCCGTGTATCTACAATGAAAACACACCTGCTCGTCTGTCTTCAGGTCTCCGAACTCTTCCAGGAAAGTGCTTTCTGAAGGAAACTGCAGCGGCTCCAGGAAGTTCAGCAGGCTGAACAACTCCTCCACTGAGTTTTGCAGAGGGGTTCCTGTCAGCAGAACCTTGTCTTCCTGTTAGGAGACAAGAGTCTTCTTTAGAACCTGCTGCTCCTGATGAACCATCACACAAGGTTCATTACAACAAGCAAACCAGACGACATACAAACACATAGACCAATGAGAGGAGACAGATGAAGGACTTAGATATCAACAGGTTTCTGGATATGAACAAATATCTTTTAGAGAAGGTGTTTGAAGGAACGAAAGAGTCCAACAAGTCATCCACCTCTGGAACAACTGAGAAAAGCATGTTAATGTTCCCCTTTAACGTATTTAGACGTGATCAACCATGTGTTAGGACCCTCCCACGCAAACCCAGACTGACCAGGTTCATGAGTTTCAGCCCCTCCAGCAGTTTGCAGTTCCTGTTTTTCAGGCGGTGAGCTTCGTCTATCACCACACAGCGCCAGTGGAGCTTCCTCAAGTCAGGACAGTCGGCCATGATCATCTCGAAGGTGGTGATCAGCCCGTGGAACTTCAGCACACCGGGGATGGTGTTCCCCTGAGGAGGAAAGGTTCATAAAGGGATGGAGAGCGGACCGCCCTACTTTATCAACAAAAACCTCGCCCCTACTCTAGAACTTCGCCCTACTCTAGAACCTCGTCCCTAGTTTATCTACTAAAACCTCGTCCCTACTCTAAAACCTCGCCCCTACTCTAAAACCTCGCCCCTACTTATCTACTAAAACCTCGCCCCTACTCTAGAACCTTGTCCCTACTTTATCTACTAAAACCTCGCCCCTACTCTAAAACCTCGTCCCTACTTTATCTACTAAAACCTCGCCCCTACTCTAGAACCGCGTCCCTACTTTATCTACTAAAACCTCGCCCCTACTTTAAAACCTCGTCCCTACTTTATCTACTAAAACCTCGCCCCTACTCTAGAACCGCGTCCCTACTTTATCTACTAAAACCTCGCCCCTACTCTAAAACCTTGTCCCTACTCTAGAACCTCGTCCCTACTTTATCTACAAAAACCTCGTCCCTACTCTAGAACCTCGTCCCTACTTTATCTACTAAAACCTCGCCCCTACTCTAGAACATCGTCCCTACCCTATCTACTAAAACCATGTCCCTACTCTAGAACCTGGTCTCTGTGTAGAACGTTACCTGTGGGTCTCTGTAGAACATCTCGTACTGCAGGATCATCTGCCGGCTGATCTGAGAGCCGTGGTACACGATGACGTTCATGGGAGTCCACGTTCTAAACTCCCTCTCCCAGTTGGTGATGGTGGACAGAGGAGCGATGATGAGGAAGGGCCCGCGGATCCCCATGCTGAAGATCTCGTAAAGGAACGTGATGGACTGGATGGTCTTTCCCAAACCCATCTCATCTGCCAGGATGCAGTTTTTTCTAGAAGAGAGATGGAGACAGTGAGAGAGGACAGAGAGGACAGGGGACAGAGAGGACAGGGAGGACAGAGAGGACACAGAGGAAACAGAGAGGAAACAGAGAGGACACAGAGGACAGAGAAGACACAGAGGACAGCGAGGACAGAGAGGGCACAGGACAGAGAGGACACAGAGGAAACAGAGAGGACACAGAGGACACAAATGACACAGAGAGGACACAAATGACACAGAGGACAGAGGAAACAGAGAGGACACAGAGAGGACACAGAGGACAGAGAGAGTGTGTGTGTGTGTGTGTGTGTGTGTGTGTGTGTGCAGTACTCACCTGTTGTACCAGTTGAACAGTAACCAGTTCATTCCCTCTAACTGGTATTCTCTGAGCAGGTTTCCATTCCTGTAACCTCTGCAGCGGTCCAGCTTGTGCCATTTCTCTGGAGGAGGACGCTCCTGCAACATGAACACAACGAACACCGTTTATCAGATATGATGGAAAAGATCCAGCAAGAGAACGAGCAGAATATCAGACGTTAGAACTACTTGGTTCTTTTGGTTCCAGCACAAAAGGAGATAAACAAGCACACACCTAAAGAGGTCTTTTAGGATCTGACTCTGAAAACCTCAGTTTCACCTCCAACACCAAACAGAAAACCAGCAGAAAGAGAACCTCACAGTTCTGATGACGTTTAAACTCATAAGAACAAAGTCAAATCACGACCAAGATGGAGAATCTGAGGCAGAAAGAGCAGGTTGTCATTGTTCCCTTTTTCTTTCATCTAAACTCTAGATGTTTCTGCTCACTATTTATCTAATATTATCTGTTTATCGCCGCCCACATCTCCAGATCTTTGCAGCAGTTCAATCAGGTCACTTGATGTGTTTTTAGCAGCTGGTTCTCCGGCTGGAAAAGCAACACAGTCACAACTTTGTGGGCAATATTAAGATGTCATAAAACAGCATATTTTCTTTAATCTACATGATGCTAGTTTAACTGCTTGAAGTAAACGGTGCTGCAGCTTCTGTGTGGACTGACGCAGACGAGTGAGAACAAAACAAGCATCAGCTGACGGAGTGAATGGCTCTGCTGCTGTTACAATGCATTGGTAAATAAGATGAAATATGCTTATAAGAAATACTTCCCCTCTCACTTTATCGATGTGGTGTGTGAATAGTAATCACAACTGTGTCCATATACTTCTCCTGTACAACTTATAAAACCATTGATAAAGTGCCATATATGTGGTAGTCTGAGACCACGGTGTTGTGCTCAGGTTCTCCCTTCTTCTCCTCTGGACTCATGTTTCCACTCACCATGTGTCTGAGGTCTGGTGGCAGTTTCTGGATCTCCTCAAACTCTTTGATCTTCTCTGGGTCCAGGTCCTCCTGCAGCTCCCAGGTCGCCTCCTCGTATGAGAGACTGCACCACTTCACCAGGTAGTGGGTGACCTCCTACAACACACGGTGTTACCTGGTGTTAGCTTTTGTTACACGGCGTTACCTGATGTTACCACTGCTGTGTTCATGTGCTACCTACCTCTCCAGTCTCAGTGTCCGTGGTGACAGCCACCTCCAGGACTCTGTCCACCTCCACATAGTCCGGGTTAAACATGTCCTCATCGGACTGGAAGACGGAACGGAGAGACAACAAGACGTTATTGATTCATTTTGATAGAATGTAAAATAAGTTAAAACCAGCAGTGATTATTATTGCCATTCTTAAAAGCTGGTTATTAAATATTGTTCTTGTTATAGTTGAACAGCAGTGTTTAGTTCCGTTTCTCCTCGTTGTTATCGAACCACTGTTATACATTTCCATGCTGTGTGTCTGACTTCTATCAGTGTAGACAGCTGAGCTTTAAAGGGTCTCACAATAACCCGAACAGACTCAGATCTGTTCTGAGAGGTAGAACTAGGGCTGGGCGGTATGACCAAAAATGCATATCACGGTATTTTGTACGATTCTGGCAGTTTCACGGTATATCACGGTATTTTTTTTCCGCGTTAAAGCATTCATTAATTAACGCAGAAAAGAACCGGCCGGCCAACCGGCCAGCGAGCGGTGAACAGCTGTTTGTGTGGCGCGTCTTCCGTTCCGTCACTTCCTGTTTCCTTCACCTACATTCCCCTGGGTCCTAAGTCCCTCCATGTACAGCTTCCTATGACCCTCTATGTACCAACGTACATTTATAAGAAATACCACACATATTACACGGTAATCAGCGTTGCATATGTGTCAAACTCTATCGGTGCATCTCCGGTCTGTCTTTGTTCATCCTGCATCGCTCTGTTCTGTTCTTTAATGTAACGTTACTGGAGCGACAGAGCCTCTCCCAGCTGTTAGCAGACTGTTGTTAGCGAGCTTTACCCAGCATGCAGTTCGGCGGTGTAATTTTATAAATGTACAATTATTAGTGTTACAAATTGTTTATGTGTCACAAACTGTTGTGTCGTGGTGTTTTGCCCTGTTAAAGAGCGTTAGTTGTGAGTTGTTAATTGTTGTGTTATAAAGTTATAACCATGACTAGGGTTCCCTCTCAACACACTTAAGACAAGTAGCTCCCACCGCAGCGCTCTCAGTCTATAGTCTGATCCACACTCCGGAGCAGTAGGTGGCAATAATGCACCAATAAGATGGATGCCAACCGCCGTAAAACTAGAAGAAGAAGAAGTAGCGCTCACAGCGGCGAACAATATATGTTGCTGCCTGTTGAAGAGCGACAGAAGTTGTTTCTGTGCAGGTATATACCGGTATGACGGTATATGAAAAATTCATATCATACAGGAAGGAGAAGAAGGCTTACCTCAGTGAACAGGTGCTTCATCTGGGCCTGTTTGGTCCTGAAGCGTTTGATCTTCTGTTGGATTCTGGGATCTTTCTCCAGCTCCTCCAGAGTGGCCCACTTACAGTGAAGGTAGGAGCTAAAACAACAGACAGCAGTAGTGTTAGTTTAGTTCCTAATAACTAGTAACTTCTAATACTCTCTTCTTCACTAATAAGTCCACCTGGAGAAATATCCTGGTTCCTCTGTTCAGACCAGGTTCTGCAGAGTTAACAACCAGGAGCTCATGACTAGCATTCACCAATAACGTGAAAACACGAAGCAGCAGAAGGAAAGCAGGCTGTGGATCTTCTCTATGCAGCACACACGTTCCTACAGAACAGGAAACGCGCGTTCTCACACGCGTTCTCTCACGCGTTCTCTCGCGCGTTCTCACGCGCGTTCTCACGCGCGTTCTCACGCGCGTTCTCACGCGCGTTCTCACGCGCGTTCTCACGCGCGTTCTCACGCGCGTTCTCACGCGCGTTCTCACGCGCGTTCTCACGCGCGTTCTCACGCGCGTTCTCACACACGTTCTCGCCGATCGTTAGTCGATGGGAAACACAGCAGAAAAGCTGTTGTTGCTATGGCTACAGTCTATAAATCTATAAGTGGACGAGCAGAAAGGTCACCGCAGCTCTACACGACTCATACGACACATTAAGAACAATCCAACATCCATTCACTTTGAGGTTTTATTGATCAGCTGTGAGAATAAACTGTCATCATAACAATGATGGGTTATGTGAGGAGAGGAAGAGGAGCTGAGGATGAAGATAGAACCACATCCATGTCTCCACAACGTCTTCAGGTCTTCATCTGACCGCATATCTTCGTCCTTCAGTCCAGCTGGACAACTGTGCCAAATTAGAAGACGTTCCTGAGGCGTCACGAACACTTTCTGGATGATTTACACGTGGTCCCAAAACTAAAATACCTTTTCACTTCACTGTATTTTGTGCCCACAGGACCTGCTCTGTCCCGGGACCCTCACATCACAACAGGAACCTCTACCTGTCTCATGCCGACTGAACTCCTCTCTCGCGCTACGTAACGAACCACACGACAAACAAAGCACAGATACCACAGAGGTTTACAGTCCAGAGACCAGCAGCCAACAGAACCACAGAGTCCACCTGCCGGTGGATCTACAGGACCGGGTCAGGAGAGTCCTGGGTCATGTGAAGGTGTTTCAGGTGTTGAACCAGGTGTTAGCTTCACCTTCACCGTGTAATAAAATCACGCACAGGACAACCTCAGCCTTGCTCGAGGGCACCAGGACAGAGATCCACAGCTGGTCCACAGACCACCTGCTGTGAGTCCTTTAACCGGACCACTGAACCTGGTCTGAGCAGAACACAGGAGAGACTCAATCGATCTGAGCCTTCAACAGTGAACTCATAAAAACATTCTGATGAAAATAAAGTGATGAACAGAAACTCACAAATTTCTGTACTTGACATAAAACTCCTCGGCCTCCTCTGATTGGTCCTCTGCTGATGGAGTCTAGTGAGGAAGAGGAGGAGAAATAACAGTAATATAGAATATGAAATAATAATAAACAATGCACACGAGAAGCGTGTGTGTGTCTATGTGTGTGTCTATGTGTGTCTCGGTGTGTGTGTGTGTCTCTGTGTGTGTGTGTGTCTCTCAGTGTGTGTGTGTGTCTCTGTGTGTGTGTGTGTCTCTGTGTGTGTGTGTGTCTCTGTGTGTGTCTCAGTGTGTGTGTGTCTCAGTGTGTGTGTGTGTGTCTCTGTGTGTGCGTGTGTGTGTGTGTGTGTGTGTCTCAGTGTGTGTGTGTGTCTCTGTGTGTGTGTGTGTCTCTGTGTGTGTGTGTGTCTCTGTGTGTGTGTGTGTCTCTGTGTGTGTGTGTGTCTCTGTGTGTGTGTGTGTGTGTGTGTCTCTGTGTGTGTGTGTGTCTCTGTGTGTGTGTGTGTCTGTGTCTCTGTGTGTGTGTGTGTGTGTGTGTCTCTGTGTGTGTGTGTGTGTGTGTCTCAGTGTGTGTGTGTGTCTCTGTGTGTGTGTGTGTCTCTGTGTGTGTGTGTGTCTCTGTGTGTGTGTGTGTGTGTGTGTGTCTCTGTGTGTGTGTGTGTGTGTCTCTGTGTGTGTGTGTGTCTCTGTGTGTGTGTGTGTGTGTGTGTCTCTCACCTCTTTCTTCACTGGTCTGACAGACAGAATCTTCTCGATGATGTTGGCTTCATCTTCAGGAGGTTCCTGAGGAAGAAGAAGACAGAAGAGATCAGCTGTCTCTACGGATGTCAGTCCACAGTGTGTCATCATCATCATCATCATCATCGCTGAGCTACAGAGAGTAAAGGAGGAAGCAGCAGCAGTCTTCCTCACCTCGGTCTGCCAGGCCAGAGCTGTAGCGTTCAGAGCTGAGATACGACCGGCTCCTAGAACAGCTATCGTCTCTCCATCGTCATCCACCACCTTAAAGTCCAGGTCCTCGTTATACTTCCTCCTCTTCACCTGGCGGCCTGAACGACGCTTCTACAGGAGCAAGAAGAAGAAGAGAGGACATGAGGACATGAGGGGAGGACATGAGAGGATATGAGGGGAGGATATGATACATGAGGGGAGGACATGAGAGGATATGAGGGGAGGATATGATACATGAGGGGAGGACACGAGATGAGGACACGAGAAGAGGACATGAGACATGATGACATGACAGGACATGAGAGAAGGACATTAGGGGAGGACATGAGAGGAAGACAGAGGACATGAGAGGAAGACATGAGAAGAGGACAGAGGACATGAGAGGAGGACAGAGGACATGAGAAGAAGACATGAGAGGAGGACATGAGAGAAGGACAGAGGACATGAGAGGAGGACATGAGAGAAGGACAGAGGACATGAGAAGAAGACATGAGAGGAGGACATGAGAGAAGGACAGAGGACATGAGAAGAAGACATGAGAGGAGGACATGAGAGAAGAACAGAGGACATGAGAAGAAGACATGAGAGGAGGACATGAGAGAAGGACAGAGGACATGAGAGGAGGACATGAGAGAAGGACAGAGGACATGAGAAGAAGACATGAGAGGACATGAGAGAAGGACAGAGGACATGAGAGGAGGACATGAGAGAAGGACAGAGGACATGAGAAGAAGACATGAGAGGACATGAGAGAAGGACAGAGGACATGAGAAGAGGACATGAGAGGAGGACATGAGAGAAGGACAGAGGACATGAGAAGAGGACATGAGAGAAGGACAGAGGACATGAGAGGAGGACATGAGAGAAGGACAGAGGACATGAGAAGAAGACATGAGAGGAGGACATGAGAGAAGGACAGAGGACATGAGAAGAAAACATGAGAGGACAGAGGACATGAGAAGGGGACATGAGAGGAAGACATGAGAGGAGGACATGAGAAGAAGAGAAAGAAAGGAAAGAAAAAGATAAATACAAAGACATGAAAACCAGACGAATGTTTTGTTAATAAATGATCAGATCGATGTAAACTGAACATAACGTCCGTTATCGTTTGTTGTAATTCTTATTAAAATGTGTATTAGTAATTAGACTAAATGTGGTTCATGTCTCTTCATCTTCCTGTGTCAGACGAGATGATGCTGCTGCTTTAGTTATCATGTAAAGGTCTCCTTTAACTAACCCTGTGTGTGCATCATCATCTACACAAAGATAAAGATATTATATATACACAGGTGCTGGTCATATAATTAGAATATCATCAACAAGTTGATTTATTTCACTAATTCCATTCAAAAAGTGAAACTTGTCTATTATATTCATTCATTACACACAGACTGATATATTTCAAATGTTTATTTCTTTTAATTTTGATGATTATAACTGACAACTAAGGAAAATCCCAAATTCAGTATCTCAGAAAATTAGAATATTACTTAAGACCAATACAAAGAAAGGATTTGTAGAAATCTTGGCCAACTGAAAAGTATGAACATGAAAAGTATGAGCATGTACAGCACTCAATACTTAGTTGGGGCTCCTTTTGCCGGAATTACTGCAGCAATGCAGCGTGGCATGGAGTCGATCAGTCTGTGGCACTGCTCAGGTGTTATGAGAGCCCAGGTTGCTCTGATAGTGGCCTTCAGCTCTTCTGCATTGTTGGGTCTGGCATTTCGCATCATCCTCTTCACAATACCCCATAGATGTTCTATGGGGTTAAGGTCGGGCGAGTTTGCTGGCCAATTAAGAACAGGGATACCATAGTCCTTAAACCAGGTACTGGTTGCTTTGGCACTGTGTGCAGGTGCCAAGTCCTGTTGGAAAATGAAATCTGCATCTCCATAAAGTTGGTCAGCAGCAGGAAGCATGAAGTGCTCTAAAACTTCCTGGTATACGGCTGCGTTGACCGTGGACCTCAGAAAACACAGTGGACCAACACCAGCAGATGACATGGCACCCAAACCATCACTGACTGTGGGAACTTTACACTGGACCTCAAGCAACGTGGATTGTGTGTCTCTCCTCTCTTCCTCCAGACTCTGGGACCCTGATTTCCAAAGGAAATGCAAAATGTACTTTCATCAGAGAACATAACTTTGGACCACTCAGCAGCAGTCCAGTTCCTTTTTGTCTTTAGCCCAGGCGAGACGCTTCTGACGCTGTCTGTTGTTCAAGAGTGGCTTGACACAAGGAATGCGACAGCTGAAACCCATGTCTTGCATACGTCTGTGCGTAGTGGTTCTTGAAGCACTGACTCCAGCTGCAGTCCACTCTTTCTGAATCTCCCCCACATTTTTGAATGGGTTTTGTTTCACAATCCTCTCCAGGGTGCGGTTATCCCTATTGCTTGTACACTTTTTTCTACCACATCTTTTCCTTCCCTTCGGCTCTCTATTAATGTGCTTGGACACAGAGCTCTGTGAACAGCCAGCCTCTTTTGCAATGACCTTTTGTGTCTTGCCCTCCTTGTGCAAGGTGTCAATGGTCGTCTTTTGGACAACTGTCAAGTCAGCAGTCTTCCCCATGATTGTGTAGCCTACAGAACTAGACTGAGAGACCATTTAAAGGCCTTTGCAGGTGTTTAGAGTTAATTAGCTGATTAGAGTGTGGCACCAGGTCTCTTCAATGTTGAACCTTTTCACAATATTCTAATTTTCTGAGATACTGAATTTGGGATTTTCCTTAGTTGTCAGTTATAATCATCAAAATTAAAAGAAATAAACATTTGAAATATATCAGTCTGTGTGTAATGAATGAATATAATAGACAAGTTTCACTTTTTGAATGGAATTAGTGAAATAAATCAACTTTTTGATGATATTCTAATTATATGACCAGCACCTGTACATGTCCATGACTCACCGTGATGTCCAGGACGTCCTGGCTGTCCTCCCCCCCCATGGTGAGGGCTGAGGTTGAGGTAGTTTCATCGCTGCCCGCACCCCCCTCCTGGACAGCCTGCTCCTGGTTTCTCCTCTTCCCTTTCTTCTTCTTCTCCAGCGGCGCTGCTCCAGGGTCTCTGAGAGGAGGAGAACAATGAGGAGGAACCATCAGGTTTATAGAGGGTGTGTCCTCTCCTCACTGTGGTTTAATGTCCTCAGTAACCAGGACAGAGGACCAGCAGACACCTCATCACTACTTTACAGGACTACTTTCTTTACCTCATGTCTGAGCCTCTTCAGATGAAGGTGAGGTCTCAGTCATTGACAGATTTAAATGAACAAGAAGCTCCATTCAGTGATGAAGAGGAGGAAGAGGAGAACCAACAGGAACATGTTTCACACCTTTCATCTACATGTGTGTGTTGTGTCTTCATGACAGTCAGAGCATGTGATGCAGCTCTACTCTTCATCACTATGACGCTGTAACTCAGAGGTGATGAAGGTGACCCAGCTCTACTCTTCATCACTATGATGCTGTAACTCAGAGGCGATGAAGGTGACCCAGCTCTACTCTTCATCACTATGATGCTGTAACTCAGAGGTGATGAAGGTGACCCAGCTCTACTCTTCATCACTATGATGCTGTAACTCAGAGGTGATGAAGGTGACCCAGCTCTACTCTTCATCACTATGATGCTGTAACTCAGAGGTGATGAAGGTGACCCAGTGATGTCCAGTAGTCTCCAGTGAGAGCAGCAGCTGCTGCACGTTGTAACGCCGTCGCTTTAGTCGTCCTCTCCTTTAACACAACTCGTGTGTTCTTCTGGTGACGGTGCGTCTTGAGGCTCATACGTGACGTCATTCGTTGAGATCCTAAAGGTGCGTTCACACCAAACGCAACGTGAACGCACCTTGAGAACGTTCCTCAGACCGACATCTTCCACAACACTAACCTGCAGTTTGTCTCCACTTCTCTGTAGCATCTGTTAGCTTGTGTTGCTTTAGTTTATCTCTACTTCTCCCACACGCTGCATCAACGTAATCTGAAGACTTCCTCCACCGCTGCCAGTGAGCAACGCACTTTACAAATAATAATTAAACACGTTAACGCAATAATAACGCGTTAACTTGCCCAGCACTAATATAAACATAACACTGTGAGCTCCTCAGTGAAACTATGACGTCATGATTGATTCATCTGAGACCAACAGTCATGTGACAACAAGGAGACACTTTGACTGAACTACAGGAAGTGAACACAGAGAGGAGAGAGGAGAGGAGAGGCTGAAGGAGAGGAGAGAGGAGAAAGGATAGAGGAGAGGCTGAAGGAAAGGAGAGGAGAGAGGAGAGGAGGAGAGAGGAGAGGCTGAAGGAGAGGAGAGGAGAAAGGATAGAGGAGAGGCTGAAGGAAAGGAGAGGAGAGGAGGAGAGGCTGAAGGAGAGGTTTTTGGTTTTTAAAGTCCCTTTATTTCACTATTGCAGTGAAAACAGAAACACTCTAAAACATCACTTAATAATCAGAAAATCAATCAAATATGAACAAATAACCAAAAATAAAGCACCAAAGAACAAATAATCAATCAATTACAATGATCAATATGTTCAATAGTTCACCACCAGCTCTCCACCAGCACCCACTGAGCATAGAATGCTCCCAGTAGTCCATCTGTCCCTGAAGGCCTGTAAATCGTCCACTGTCTGGTAGTAGGTGTGTTCCACCCTGAGTCGGGCTTTCAACAGTCCCTCCATAACTTTCACCGGATCCTCACTACCGGCACCCCGAGCCCGATTCTTCCGTGTCAACCAGATGGCCAACTTGGCAGAACCAGATAAAAGGTTCACCAGTGTGTGGACAGCCTTCTGTTTTGAGCAGTATTTTGGACCGACGATGAACAACATGAAAGAAAACACCTCTCCAAGACCCTGAAACCATCTTTTAACCGTTCAAAGAGTGCTGAGAGCCGAGAACACTGAACAAACAAGTGTTCCAGGGTCTCAGTCTGACCGCAGAAATAACACTCCTCCCCAATTTGTGGATCCAGGTGTGCCCGGTATCTGTTGGTGGCTATAGCTCCATGTACAACCCTCCACTGGAGGTCTGCTGTCCGTTTTTCAACGGGCAGCTTGTACATGCACCTCCAGCTGCCTCTCGGGGAAGAACCTGGGCCAAAGAACTCGGTCCACCTCGACTCTGTCAACCCTGCCAGAGAGCGGAGGTTCACAACCTTTACACAGATTTCATAGATAGCTTTTTTCTCTGCTGCCTGAAACTTGTCCAGGTGAGGGGTTGTGAACGTCAGCAGCTTGTTTCCTCCCCCCTGCCAGTCCCCCACCGCTGGGGCAATGAGCAGAGTGTGTGGGGGGGGGGGGGGGGGGGGGGGGTGTACTCACTCTCTTCATCCCATTGGTCAGACAGAGTACAGTTTCCTGCAACTGCTCTCAGGCGTTGTGGCAGGGCGGCACAGACCTCCTCCACTATTCTGTTGGTCAACCTGACAGACGTGATGTTAGTGTTCTGTCTGAAGGTGACCATAGATGCTGCTGTTGATGACATCTTCACCAAATGTCCCAGTTTAGTGCAGCCGGCTTCTCTCAGACGCGTTCTCAGGCTGGCAGACTGCAGCGTTTGGGTTCTAATGAAGCTGTTGAAGAACAAAGGTTCCTCCAGCAGCCACACGCCCGGAGTCTCATCAGCTTTACGTGAGATGTTAAAAATGTGCCACGCCTGCAGAACAGAGCCATAAAACGGCGTCAGCCCGGCCAAGTCCACTTCCTCAGGTTGTAGGAGAAAGAGCTGCTTATCATATCCCAACCGCCCAGCTCTCCTCAGCAGCAGTCGAGCCGTGTCCATCCAGCTGGGGCCACAGCCATAGAGCAGCTTCTGTGCAGTCCGGAGTCTGAAAGAGGCGATCCTGGACTGGATATCGATGAGACCCTGCCCCCCCCCTCTGCCACAGGCAGATAGAGAGCTGCTGCACGAACCCAGTGCCGGCCGGACCAGAAGAAGTCCACGACAGACCTCTGTATCTCTGCTATGAGGCCTCCAGGTGGCGTCAGAGCGATGAGTCTGTGCCACAGAGTCGAGGCAACCAAGTTATTAGCAACCAGAACTCTTCCCCTATATATATGACAACTGGGGTAGTAACCATCTCCACCTAGAGAACCGAGCACACACCTTCTCCTTAACTCCCTCCCAGTTCTTTTTCTCAAAATCCTCAGAGCCCAAAAATACACCCAGCACCTTTAGACCTCCTTTTCCCTACTGAAGACCTCCAGGCAGATGAGGCACCGTCTGATGTCTCCACTGTCCCACCAATAAGGCTTCAGATTTTTCCCAGTTCACCCGTGCAGATGAAGCCCTCTCATAAAGAGACAAAGCATCCTGCAGACATAGAACATCTCCCTGGTCCCTAATGAAGATGTTTACATCATCAGCATACGCAGACACAGCGAGGGGACTACAAAGACTGGAGGACCCAGGCAGTGACAGACCACTGAGCCGACTTCTCAGCCTGCTCAAGGCTCAAAAGCGAGGCTGTATAGTTGCCCTGAGATAGGACAACCCTGCCTTATCCCTCGCCGTACAGGGATCGGTCGACTCAGGCCAGCTCCCATTTTGACCATACATTCAGCACCACTGTACAGCAAACCCACCCAAGCCAAAAACCCATCACCAAGCCCAAAAGCCCTGAGTGCAGAAAACAGATATGCGTGACCCACCCTGTCGAAAGCCTTCTCCTGGTCTAGTGAGACAATACCAACATCTACATCATGGAATTTACATACATCAAGCACATCACGAATAATGTCCAAAACTGTTCTATCTGGGATACAGTACGTTTGGTCGCTATTTACAACCACTTCCAGGTAGTCTCTTAGTCTGTTGGATAAGGCTCTGGAAAGCACCTTATAGTCTGTGCAAAGCAGGGCCACTGGTCTCCAGTTCTTAAGAAGGGCCAAGTCGCCCTTCTTGGGCAGCAGAGAGAGTACTGCCCGCTGGCATGAAACAGGAAGTGATCCTGTTTTAAAACATTCCATCAAAACACAGTGTAAGTCAGAACCGATAATGTTCCAGAACTGCTTAAAGAAATCCGAGGAGAGGCCGTCGATTCCCGGAGTCCTTCCTGAAGCCATCTGGTTCACTGCAACCGTCAGCTCCTCCAGCGTCAGCTCTCCGTCCAGCGTAACCCTCTCTGCTGGACTGAGCTGAATACAGATCAGTGCCTTTAATGCACGTTTCAGAATTAGATGCAACATCTGATTCACTCTCATACTCCATGTCCTCTCCTTCACAAGACAGCTGGCTATTGGACACAGACCCTACACTCTGTGCTTCATCTAAGGCTATGGTGAGATCTCCACCTGCAGAACCTGTAGCTGCCTCTTCACAGACTTCTACAGACTGTGGTGGTGCTTCGGTACCAGATGTAGTGAGGTTCTGCGCCACCACAGAAGCCTGCTGGTTGTAAGACTGGCCCTGATCCTCCTTATCGACATTATTGTTATCAGCAGAAGACGAAGAAGCGCCGCCGACCGCACTGGCGGCAGCCGCAGCCACACCAGCGGGAGCCGCCGCGTCCGGAGCCGCGAGAACCGCCGTGTCCGCAAGCCGCGTGAACAGCTGCGTCCGCGGAAAGGGCCTCCGCGCTTCTCTCCCGCGAAGCGTTTGTGTCCTACATCTCCACACTCAAAGCATTTGATCTGTCCCGAGCTAGCGTACACCATGTATGAACCCTCCCCGTGTTTAACCCTGAAGGACACCTCCAGTGTTTGTGTAGGTGACTCCAGGAACATGAAGACCTGCCGCCTAAGAGACAGCACGTGCTTCAGTTTGGGATCCTTACACCCCAAACTGACTGTTTTAAATCCGCTGGCAAACTTTCCAAACCTGCGCAGCTCATTTTCTAACAGCTCGTTCGGTATAAACGGCGGAACACCGGACACGGTGATCCGCGTAGAGGGCACTGAGAGCGGAGAGACCTGCACGAAGCTGTCCCTGATAAACACGCCGCTCTCTATCAGGTTGTGGACATAAGCCTCGCTCGCCACGAACACAACCACAGCTTTATTCATCCGAGATGCAAAGGAGAGTTTGTCATGTCCCACCTGCTCTCCGACAGCCAGCAGCACCTCCTCTACTGACACGCTGCTATCCGGTGGAACTACCCGGACTCCCTGCCGGATTGACGGGCGTGGCGTCTCGGAGGACGCCATCCTCCCGAACAACACCAAACACCACTAATCACACGTTCTACCGATAAATACACTGCTTAGTATCTCACCTGATCACGTGCAGAGACAGAGGAACAGAGGAACAAATCCCAAAGCAGTGAAAGTACAATCAAACCTCCACTCTCACGTCCACCACTCACACTCACACGCAACCGGAAACGGAAACAGAGGAGAGGAGAGGGGAGGAGAGCAGAGACAGAAGAGGAGAGAGGAGAGGAGAGGAGAGAGAAGAGAAGAGGAGAGAGAAGAGAGGAGAGAGGAGAGAGAAGAGAGGAGAGAGGAGAGGAGAGAGGAGAGAGGAGAGAGGAGAGAGGAGAGAGAAGAGAGGAGAGGCTGAAGGAGAGGAGAGGAGAGGCTGAAACATGTGAATAGTTTAATATATAGAACAGGTGGAGCCTCACTTTGTTAGTAATACTTGTGCACACTTATAGAAACATTGGATATAATGATTCCAGTATTTTACAATTTTTGAAAACACATTTTTAAAGAAATTCAACTTGTGTTTCTTTTCTTTATTCATGATTGATGTCATAACTGAGTTATTCTGCACTGAAGACATGTTCTAGTTCTCTCTACTTCTACTCATGATGGTTCTGTTCATAGAGGAGCACAACTTTAGACCACAGAGAGGAACGTGACCAGGGTCTTACCTAGGTTTGCGGCCCCTCTGTCTCGGTGCTGAGGGGGTCGTGGTCTTGTTGGTCTGTCTGTGGTTCTTGCCGTGGCTCTGGGCCTTAGTGAGGACACCAGGAGCAGGAGGAGGTGCTGTGGAGGACAGAGGAGAGAGGACAAATCAGAGGACATGAGAGGACAGAGGAGAGGACAAATCAGAGGACATATATATACACATATATATACATATATACACATACATATATATATATACATATATATATATACATATATATATATCTATATACACATATATATATATACATATATGTGTATATACATATATATATATACATATATATATATACATATATATATATACATATACATATATATATATATGTGTATATATATATATATGTATATATATATATATGTGTATATATATGTATATGTATGTGTATATATATGTATATGTATATATATATATATATATATGTGTATATGTATATATATATATGTGTTTATATGTGACCTGGAGCTTCATAAAGGACATGGAGAATAAAAACATGGAGAATAAAAACATGAATAAAACCATGGAGGACATAGCCGGAAGGTACCTTGGTAGGAGGGAACAGGAGGAAGGACTTTGACTTTAGGTTTCCTTCCTCTCTTTCCTGGGACCTTGACAGGAGCCAGAGGACCAGGGGCCACCGGGGCCCCTGATGGTTTACCTCCCGACACATTCTTCAGCTCCTTCCTGGCCTCCTTCCCTTTGCTCCTACGCTCCTTTCCTTCCTTGGGCTCCTTGCTCCTCCTCAGTGAGACCGCCGTGGCCTCCTTCTCCTCCTTCCGTTTCTTTGGTTTGCTGCTCTCCCTCTCCTCCACCTCCCGTTCTCT
The DNA here is from genome assembly GCF_050575085.1 of Anarhichas minor. Taxonomy (NCBI): domain Eukaryota; kingdom Metazoa; phylum Chordata; class Actinopteri; order Perciformes; family Anarhichadidae; genus Anarhichas; species Anarhichas minor. The sequence goes on along the minus strand of NW_027466535.1, from coordinate 178,153 downwards.
CTTGTCCTTTTTCTTCCGTTTCTTCTTCACCCTTCCTCCTCCTCCTCCATCATCCTCCTCGCTCAGGGAGGAAGGAGGTCGCGGGGCCGAGTGCTTAGCAGCCCCGTCCGCCGCGCTGTGATTGGACGTCGTGCTGCCCACGGGGGTGAGGAGGCGGAGCCTGTCCTTTGAGCCCACGACCAGGTGACCCCGAAGGATTGTTGGAACTGTTTGTGCGTTAGTCTTTTGGTCCGAGGAGGAGGTGGCGGCTGCAGAGGAGGAGGCCGAAGGAGGCGTGTGCTTCAGGACACCAGTGAACATCTGGAAAATAAATGTTTATCATTAATCATCTTGTTCTGTTTCACTAAACATCCTTTTACAATGTTGAGCTGCTGTCAATGAGCACTTCCTGTACAGGTCTTTCACAATAAAAGCCCTCTACTGGGAACTTTAATGAGAAACATCTGCTGAGGTTCTTTGAGAGATGTAATTTATTAAATATATAATTTATTAGAGACCGTGTGCGTTACCCGTGTTACCTGTATATTTCAGTATGTTCCCCGTATGTTCCCGTGCGTTACCCGTGTTACCCCTGTGTTACCCGTATGTTTCAGTATGTTCCCCGTATGTTTCCGTATGTTCCCGTGCGTTACCCCTGTGTTACCCGTATGTTACCCCTGTGTTACCTGTATATTTCCGTATGTTCCCGTGCGTTACCCCTGTGTTACCCGTATGTTACCCCTGTGTTACCTGTATATTTCCGTATGTTCCCGTGCGTTACCCCTGTGTTACCCGTATGTTACCCCTGTGTTACCTGTATATTTCAGTATGTTCCCGTGCGTTACCCCTGTGTTACCCGTATGTTACCCCTGTGTTACCGGTATGTTTCCGTATATGTTCCCCATATGTTTCAGTATGTTACCCGTATGTTCCCGTGCGTTACCCGTATTTTTCAGTATGTTCCCCGTATGTTACCCCTGTGTTACCTGTATATTTCAGTATGTTCCCCGTATGTTACCCCTGTGTTCCCCGTATGTTCCCCATATGTTTTAGTATGTTAACCGTATGTTCCCGTGCGTTACCCGTGTTACCCGTATATTTCAGTATGTTCCCCGTATGTTCCCATGCGTTACCCCTGTGTTACCTATATATTTAAGTATGTTCCCCGTATGTTACCCGTATCTTACCCCTGTGTTACCCGTATGTTTCTGTATCTTACCCGTATGTTTCCGTATGTTCCCCGTATGTTCCCGTGCGTTACCCGTATGTTCCCGTGCATTACCCCTGTTACCCGTATGTTCCCATGCGTTACCTGTATATTTAAGTATGTTCCCCATATGTTACCCGTATCTTACCCCTGTGTTACCCGTATGTTTCTGTATCTTACACGTATGTTCCCCGTATGTTCCCGTGCGTTACCCGTGTTACCCATATCTTACCCCTGTGTTACCCGTATGTTTCTGTATCTTACCTGTATGTTCCCCTGTGTTACCCGTATGTTCCCGTGCGTTACCCGTGTTACCCGTGCGTTACCCCTGTTACCCGTATGTTCCCGTGCGTTACCTGTGTTACCTGTATATTTCAGTATGTTCCCCGTATGTACCCCTGTGTTACCTGTATATTTCCGTATGTTCCCGTGCGTTACCCCTGTGTTACCCGTATGTTACCCCTGTGTTACCTGTATATTTCAGTATGTTCCCGTGCGTTACCCCTGTGTTACCCATATGTTACCCCTGTGTTACCTGTATATTTCAGTATGTTCCCGTGCGTTACCCCTGTGTTACCCGTATGTTACCCCTGTGTTACCGGTATGTTTCCGTATATGTTCCCCATATGTTTCAGTATGTTACCCGTATGTTCCCGTGCGTTACCCGTATTTTTCAGTATGTTCCCCGTATGTTACCCCTGTGTTACCTGTATATTTCAGTATGTTCCCCGTATGTTACCCGTATCTTACCCCTGTGTTACCCGTATGTTTCTGTATCTTACCCGTATGTTTCCGTATGTTCCCCGTATGTTCCCGTGCGTTACCCGTGTTACCCGTATGTTCCCGTGCGTTACCTGTGTTACCTGTATATTTCAGTATGTTCCCCGTATGTACCCCTGTGTTACCTGTATATTTCCGTATGTTCCCGTGCGTTACCCCTGTGTTACCCGTATGTTACCCCTGTGTTACCTGTATATTTCCGTATGTTCCCGTGCGTTACCCCTGTGTTACCCGTATGTTACCCCTGTGTTACCTGTATATTTCAGTATGTTCCCGTGCGTTACTCCTGTGTTACCCGTATGTTACCCCTGTGTTACCGGTATGTTTCCGTATATGTTCCCCATATGTTTCAGTATGTTACCCGTATGTTCCCGTGCGTTACCCGTATTTTTCAGTATGTTCCCCGTATGTTACCCCTGTGTTACCTGTATATTTCAGTATGTTCCCCGTATGTTACCCCTGTGTTCCCCGTATGTTCCCCATATGTTTTAGTATGTTAACCGTATGTTCCCGTGCGTTACCCGTGTGTTACCCGTATGTTTCTGTATCTTACCCGTATGTTTCCGTATGTTCCCCGTATGTTCCCGTGCGTTACCCGTGTTACCCGTATGTTCCCGTGCATTACCCGTTACCCGTATGTTCCCATGCGTTACCTGTATATTTAAGTATGTTCCCCATATGTTACCCGTATCTTACCCCTGTGTTACCCGTATGTTTCTGTATCTTACACGTATGTTCCCCGTATGTTCCCGTGCGTTACCCGTGTTACCCATATCTTACCCCTGTGTTACCCGTATGTTTCTGTATCTTACCTGTATGTTCCCCTGTGTTACCCGTATGTTCCCGTGCGTTACCCCTGTGTTACCCGTATCTTCCCGTGCGTTACCTGTGTTACCTGTATATTTCAGTATGTTCCCCGTATGTACACATGCGTTACCCGTATATTTCAGTATGTTCCCCGTATGTTACCCGTGTTACTCGTATCTTACTCCTGTGTTACCCGTATGTTTCTGTATCTTCCCCGTATGTTTCTGTATGTTCCCCGTATGTTCCCGTGCGTTACCCCTGTGTTACCTGTATATTTCAGTATGTTCCCCGTATGTTCCCGTGCGTTACCCGTATATTTCAGTATGTTCCCCGCATGTTCCCGTGCGTTACCTGTATATTTCAGTATGTTCCCCGTATGTTCCCGTGCGTTACCCCTGTGTTACCCGTATATTTCAGTATGTTCCCTGCATGTTTCCCCTGTGTTACCCGTATGTTACCCCTGTGTTACCCGTATGTTACCTGTATATTTCAGTATGTTCCCCGCATGTTTCCGTATCTTACCCGCATGTTTCCGTATCTTACCCGCATGTTTCCGTATCTTACCCCTGTGTTTCCATACTGACGTTTCCGCCACAAACCGGCTCGTTTCTGCTCTTGGCAAAGGGAGTGATTGTGTTTATGAACAGGAGCCAGTGATGCTCCATACTGTGGTTGTGTAAAATTTAGCTCTCAACACGGCTGGTGAAAATGTTCTCCAGAGGTCTCATCAACAATAACAACAACAACAACAACAACAACAACAACAGAGGTGTTTCTATCCACATGTATTTGAAGCAGGTTGTCAGAGACTCTGGTGACAGGAAGCTCCTGAATGTTAAGGGACGAGCTCTGAATGACGTGTCTACATGCACACCCTAACATGTGTGTGTGTGTGTGTGTTATGCTCCACCTGACTGAGGAATCATGTGAATGAATCACAGCCAGCACATCGGGGGGTATCAGAGCAGTTACCATGGAAACTGGCTCACCGCGCCAAAACTGTGAGGACGTAAACATGTGATCACCATGGTAACCCTTTCATTGCCACTGGCTCACAACTGTCAGCCTGTCCGTCTGTCCCTGATGTCAGCCTGTCTAACTGTCTCATGAAGAGACATGGAGACAGTTTATTGTGTCTGAAGGTGAAATCACATTGGTCCGATAGATCAGGTGGATCAATACACGACTTTAAGGTTAAATGTAAAATCATACTCTGACCTCTTTGGACCAGAATGCAGTTCATCAGAGATCAGGGGATTTATTAAAATGTACTCATCACTAGAGATCCTAAAGACAAGGTGAAAGTCTAATATCGAAGTGGAGAGCAAGGCAGTCCTTCAATCAGAGGATCGGCGGTTCGAACCCCGGCTCAGGCTCCACTAGTCTCATGTTGATGTGTCCTTGAGCAAGACACTTAACCCCAAAAATTGCTCTTGTAGCTGTGCCTACGGTGTAATTGTGATAGAATCTGAATTGAAAGTCACTTTGGATAAAAGTGTCTGCTAAATGACTGTAATGTAATATATGGAAACAAAGTCAAGCCATTATTATACATCATTAAAACTACGAATGACCCAAAAAATAATATTTAAATAAAATCATTTGAATTGTGTGTTTATGAAAAAGACTAGATATGATGATCACAAAGTATCAGGATAACATTCAGAAGTTCTGATGGTTGTTTTGTCCAAATCTCTGTTGATCTGATGTGTTTTCTAACAAGTCTGATGAAGAAACAGTAATTCAGTGTGCTTTGTGCCACAAGTAATCCTGCGGGCTTAATAATAATAATCTTTATCCAAAGGTTTGGCGCGCTTCTCCTCACACAGCGTTGCCAACAGCGTCATGAAAAATACATCAAAACGTGCGGCCTGATCGGGAATAGTGCGCTATCTATGTTTCGGAGAGATTAACCTAGCGGTTCCCTGAAAATCAAAATTTCTCCATTCACTTGAATGGGGTTTCGGCGTGAAGAGAGCTAAAAAAAACACTTAACTTTGGGCCCATATTGACTAGCCATACTTTAACGTAGAAACATGATTCAAAGTTTAAAACGTAGACAAAACGCTGCACTTTATTGAGCCAAATGGACATTTTGATAGCTAGCACAGTTTTCATGAAGTCACAGATTAAGTTTCAGGAAAGTTTTGGGTCTGTTTCAGATTTTATAATGGGTGTGTATTGCACGGCTCGTTAAGAGCTAGAGTGAGAGCATAACTGTCAGAGTGGAGCGGAGCAGGAAAATATTCTGTGATTTTTCCAAACAAATTGCTCTAGCTCCCACAATTTTTACTCTTGAAACACCATTTTGGCCCAAAAGCTTGGAAATGTTGTGCTGGTCGCAGTAAAGTGTCTGTGGAATCCAACAGACTTACACATTTGGCTCAAAGAGCCACAGAGCGACATGAACTCCAACCAACTGCTCCATTAGACTCCATGTTAAATCTCACCACTCATTTCTCAAAGAAAGCAGACAGTACCAGTTTTGTCTATTGCTCTAGAGCTCACATTATTAACACCACAAACATAAAAAACACATTACCGCGTTCGGCAGAGTCTTATCTTTCTCACGGTACCCATATTAATGACGCCCTGCAGGAGTGCTTTCAGTCAACGGACAATGTGGAGAAAGTGGTGGAGAGGACACTGAAGAAACTATTATCCATATTGGATAACACGGACCACCCTCTCCACCATCTCAGGGTTCATACACATTTTGACCAATGGATTTCCATGACTTTTCCATGACTTTAAACCAAATTTCCATGACCAAACATTTTGTGAAATCTCGGTGTATACATGAAAAAGTGAGAAAATGTATTTAAACTAACAATGAGAATTCCAAAGCATACAGTAAACCTTAAATGACACAAACGAATGAGAGACAATAGTTTGATTAAAAGAATAAACATTTATAAATATACTCTGGTTGACAGGCATTCATAACACTGACACATCAATAAGAGCTTTAGTAGGTAGCAGCATCCAGCTAGTGCACATGTTGCTTTCCCTTTTGTAGAGCACATGTTTCATTGAACCCTGTTACTGTACGGCTTCATATTAACTTCCACTGTTACTGTACAGCTGGTAGAATTGTGGCCCATCTTCTATTTGCAATTAATATGCATTCAATCCAGTTCAATTATTTAAATGATAATGATAATCTACTCTGGTTGAGGTAATTTATCAAGAGTAACGTGTTTCATCACGTTACATTTTTTCCTCCTAAATCGCGATAATGACGAAAGTTAACAGTCGACAAAGTTCCGCATGCTGTGGGGGTTAACTTAACCCAGCAAGTATGAACGATAACGGAACTTAAACTTTAACGGAGGGAAATGGAGACGCTGTAGACATCTGAACGCTGATTGGCCAAGACTCGACACATCAAAGATGTTCTATTGTGAAGTTCACGACATCACCTTTTCTCCTCGTCTCACTCCAATCTGAGAAATGCTGGCTGGCAACTCAGCGTAAATGAACGACATGAAAATATGAATATAACACATTTCCATGACTTTTCCAAAACTTTTGGGATTTTATTTTTTTCAAGCACTTTTCCAGGCCTGGAAATAACCATTTTAAAATTCCATGACTTTTCCAGGCTTTCCATGACCGTACGAACCCTGCCATCTACTGCAGGTACAGACTGATCCAGCTCCGCTGTCACAGGACAGATACAGGAGAACATTCCTGCAATAAGACTTTATAATAAATCACCTCTGAACAGATCATCCTCCACATGACTACACACCGCTACACTGTTGTTGTTCGCTGGTGGTTGATTTTTGCACTACTGTTTTTTACCTAGTTAGTTAATTTAACACTATTGTATTTCATTGTATATACTGTGCATTTTTGTTATTCTATCTTCTTATATTTAATATGTCCTACTCTGTTATTTTATTGTGTATATTGTGCATTTTGTAATACTTTATATTTTTGGTTACTCTGTCACTTTGTATGTCTTGCTGCTGTAACATACAAATTTCCCCCTAGGGATGAATAAAGTATATATCTATCTATCTCCCGTCTTTCCTCCATCCTCTCTGCTATTTCCTGTCTCCTTTCTCCTCTTTCCTGTCTCCTTTCTCCTCTTTCCTGACTCCTCTCCCCTCTTTCGTGTCTCCTCTGTCGTCTGTCCTGTTTTCTTTCTCCTCTTTCTTGTCTCCTCTCTGCCGTTTCTTTTCTCCTTCCTCCTCTCCTCTCACTTCTCTCCCGTCTCCTCTCTCCTCTTTCTTGTGCCCTCCCTCTCGTCTCCTCTCCTCTTTCCCGTCTCCTGTCCTCTCCTCTCCTCCCCCCATCACTAATAGAATCTAACTCTGAAGGTAACTGGAGAGGTAAAAGCGTTGTTGTTCTCATCAGTGTCTAATATTACAGGAGTTCAGTAGTAAACGGTCACAACAACAACACACTCAACAGGAAGTGATGTCATCAGTTCATTAAAGAGGCAGTGAAAACATTTCAAATGTTAAACTAAACACACGAGAACCTGTTTTATTTAGTACCAACGCTGCTGAGAGGTTTCTATAAATCACCTACTTGTCTCATGTGTGTGTGTCTGTATTTGTGTGTTTGTGTGTGTGTGTCTGTGTTACAAACCTGCTGCTTGTCCTTCTTGTGTATTTTCATCTTCTAACCCTTCACTTCATCTGTTAACACAAAAGGACACAATTATTAGTTAAAGCTGAACACTTTGAATTCAACCAGTTCAAACATACAAGTCTAGTGATGCAGGTTCCCATTTAAAGACCAGTCATGTGGACAGCTACACTCCCACACCTGTCTTCACCAAACAGCAGTCACGGTCTGCAACAGCAGCACGTCGACACTGTGGAGTCCTTCCGCTTCCTGGGCTCCATCATATCCCAGGACCTCAAGTGGGAGCTGAACATCAGCTCCATCACCAAGAAGGCTCATCAGAGGATGTACTTCCTGAGGCAGCTGAAGACGTTCAACCTGCCAAAGACAATGATGGTGCACTTCTACACAGCCATCATTGAGTCCATCCTCTGCTCTTCCATCACAGTCTGGTACGCTGCAGCCACAGCCAAGGACAAGGGCAGACTGCAGCGCATCATTCGCACTGCTGAGAGGGTGATTGGCTGCAATCTGCCGTCCCTCCAGGACTTGTTCGCTTCAAGGACCCTAAAGCGAACAAGAACGATTGTAGCTGACCCCTCTCACCCTGGACATGAACTGTTGGAGCCCCTTCCATCTGGCAGGAGGCTGAGGTCCATCAGGACCAAGACCTCACGCCACAACAGTCAACCGTTTCATCCTCAGGACAATCTCCTACCGGTCACTCCCCTGCACCAGGGTAGGAAATTTACATTTTTTTTGGGGGGCAATTTTTGCCCCCACTGACTGAAATCCAGGGGCATTTTCAAAAAATTGGGGGCACTTTTTGAAACTTGTGAAATAACCTTTGTTCAAAATAATAAATATACTTATTTAGGCTTACAATATATGAGCAATTGTCATCAAATGGCAATAATAAGACTATTAGGCAGTAGTCTACAGATTCAAAGTGTTTTCTTAGATTTTTTTAACAAAAAAAACATAAATCAGACAATCATATTCAATTTTATTCTTATTTCTTTGTTGTTGTTTAATGTCATTATTACATTTTTTAAACAACTATTAACAATTATTAAGTCAACGATGCCTTGATTACATATACATCAGTCATTGTATGGAATTATTGAGAAAAACATTTTTATAGCACCTTAAAAATTTAAAAAATGTCCCATTTGAAGGCACAAATTCAGTTCAGAGTTTTTACTTAGTAAAATATCTTAATTGACTCAGTCAGGTATTATTCATAAGCAACCCTCAAATCAAAGAATAAAGACACTTTACTCACAATTTAGGTGTATTTTCCCTTTAACTCACGAGATGCAGGTAGTATGTTTTATACTTAATGTGGATATAATTAAATGAATCTAATTTCCATTATGCAATATGTATACTTTGTTGGCATCTTATTCTGAAAACCGGATGTTCGTCTGAAGAAACCGGATGTTGTCTGACGTTAATCTTTCCGCTAACTTTCAAAGTCCTTCGCTCGCTGCCGATCTGTGCCGTTTGAATGAGTTTACCGTGAATGTCAGCATATAGGAGCACTAACATGTAAGTGTCTGCTGAGGTGACCGCAGTCTCAGGTCTGATTAAGAAGCGCTCCATTTATTTATTAGTTTAGAACGTTCGGGGGCATTTTTTGCCCCTCTCCTAGTGATATCAGGGGCAAAATTATACTGTATTTCTTAGGGGCAGTTTTGCCCTTGTGTATTTCCGACGCTGCCCTGCACATCCCTTCTGTTTCTTTATTTAAACACACTTGACACTTTTACATTACACTTCATCATACTTGTTTATAGTAGTTATTTGCTTGTTGTGCACTTTATTTTATATTCTATTGTAAATTGTAATGTTTCTATTTCTTGCACTGTGTTGATTGTTGTTGATTGTTTAATGTTATTCACCACCCGCCATGACAAATTCCTTGTATGTGCAACATACATTGGCAATAAACAGTTTCTGATTCTTCAGAAAAATGGTGTGACGCTGCAGTGCGATAGCCTATCAGCATTGAGATGCTCCTCCTGATAGCCTATCAGCGTTGAGATGCTCCTCCTGATAGCCCATCAGCGTTGAGATGCTCCTCCTGATAGCCCATCAGCGTTGAGATGCTCCTCCTGATAGCCCATCAGCGTTGAGATGCTCCTCCTGATAGCCCATCAGCGTTGAGATGCTCCTCCTGATAGCCCATCAGCGTTGAGATGCTCCTCCTGATAGCCCATCAGCGTTGAGATGCTCCTCCTGATAGCCCATCAGCGTTGAGATGCTCCTCCTGATAGCCCATCAGCGTTGAGATGCTCCTCCTGATAGCCCATCAGCGTTGAGATGCTCCTCCTGATAGCCCATCAGCGTTGAGATGCTCCTCCTGATAGCCCATCAGCGTTGAGATGCTCCTCCTGATAGCCCATCAGCGTTGAGATGCTCCTCCTGATAGCCCATCAGCGTTGAGATGCTCCTCCTGATAGCCCATCAGCGTTGAGATGCTCCTCCTGATAGCCCATCAGCGTTGAGATGCTCCTCCTGATAGCCCATCAGCGTTGAGATGCTCCTCCTGATAGCCCATCAGCGTTGAGATGCTCCTCCTGATAGCCCATCAGCGTTGAGATGCTCCTCCTGATAGCCCATCAGCGTTGAGATGCTCCTCCTGATAGCCCATCAGCGTTGAGATGCTCCTCCTGATAGCCCATCAGCGTTGAGATGCTCCTCCTGATAGCCCATCAGCGTTGAGATGCTCCTCCTGATAGCCCATCAGCGTTGAGATGCTCCTCCTGATAGCCCATCAGCGTTGAGATGCTCCTCCGTCATCACTGACGTTGTTGAATCAGGAAGTAAATACTGATTTCACCCAGAGCTCTCATACCTCATATTAGTAGAGACCAAACTGTGTATAAATATGTGTGTATAAACCAGATACTCTAACAATGACCACGCTGCATCATGTATGAAGGCTTTGCTTACTAGAGGGGGTGCTCGTTTGTTCCTCTAATGTTGGGATAGCAGTTTGGCTGAAGTTTGTCGCCCCGGTCAGACGTACCTTGAATCCAGTGTTTTAATCATTGCTCTGAGTCTTTCTCCACTGTCTGTAGCGGGACCATGTCCTTGCAGAGCTGGATCGTTATTGCGTTCGTAATGTCGCTCCACCGCTTGCTTTTCTTGTCATATGCTGCCTCGAGCTAATGCCTCTTCAAGCGATGTGTGACCCTTTGGCTTCACTGTTTCACTCGCGCTAACGTTACCGGTTGACGGCCGTCATCACACTCTTGGTATTCCAACACGTTTTCTGCTGAGGTGATGGAGTAAGTTGCTCGTGTTACCACCAGCGGAAACAACAGTGGCTCGACAAACTTTGCAATATATAGTCTTTTGGACGTCAGATTTTTTAAACTAAAACAGCAGACCCAGCTCCTCTCTTGGGCACAGACTCTATCGGTGCATCTCCGGTCTGTCTTTGTTCATCCTGCATCGCTCTGTTCTGTAATGTAACGTTAATGTAGCGACGGAGCCTCTCCCAGCTGTTAGCAGACTGTTGTGCTAGCGAGCTTTACCCAGCATGCCGTTCGGCGGTGTAATTTTATAAATGTACAATTATTAGTGTTACAAATTGTTTATATGTCACAAACTGTTGTGTCGTGGTGTTTTGCCCTGTTAAAGCATAAAGCGTTAGTTGTGTGTTGTTAATTGTTGTGTTATAACCATGATTAGATCGTCCCTCTCAATACACTTAAGACAAGTAGCTCCGACCGTAGCGCTCTTAGCGGCGAACAATATATTCTGCTGCCTGTTGAAGACAGACAGCAGTTGTTTCTGTGACGGTATGACGGTGTGTGAAGAATTCATATCATAGGGAAATTAAAACCGGTATACCGCCCAGCACTAACAGGAAGTAGTATTTTCTGTTCTAAACTGGGTATTTATTGTCAGGTATTAATAAACATGATCATTTCTACTGAAAACTTTTGTGTAAACAAAGTACTACAGATATATGTATTTATATTAATTTATACTACATCAGTATGAACAAAGTACTACAGATAGATGTATTTATATTAATGTATACTACATCAGTATGAACAAAGTACTACAGATAGATGTATTTATATTAATGTATACTACATCAGTATGAACAAAGTACTACAGATAGATGTATTTATATTAATGTATACTACATCAGTATGAACAAAGTACTACAGATAGATGTATTTATATTAATGTATACTACATCAGTATGAACAAAGTACTACAGATAGATGTATTTATATTAATGTATACTATATCAGTATGAACAAAGTACTACAGATAGATGTATTTATATTACTTTATACTACATCAGTATGAACAAAGTACTACAGATAGATGTATTTATATTACTTTATACTACATCAGTATGAACAAAGTACTACAGATAGATGTATTTATATTAATTTATACTACATCAGTATGAACAAAGTACTACAGATAGATGTATTTATATTACTTTATACTACATCAGTATGAACAAAGTACTACAGATAGATGTATTTATATTACTTTATACTACATCAGTATGAACAAAGTACTACAGATAGATGTATTTATATTAATTTATACTACATCAGTATGAACAAAGTACTACAGATAGATGTATTTATATTAATGTATACTACATCAGTATGAACAAAGTACTACAGATAGATGTATTTATATTAATTTATACTACATCAGTATGAACAAAGTACTACAGATAGATGTATTTATATTAATTTATACATCAGTATGAACAAAGTACTACGGATGACTCAGTATTGAATACTGTCTCTACTACTGAGGACACTAAAGATGTTTTATTGACCAAAAAAACTTGTTTCTGAGTCAAAGTGTAGCAAACAGAAGAGAGGACAGAGGACAAGGAGACATGAGGACAAGAGGACAAAAGATAAGGAGACATGAGGACAAAAGATAAGGGGACAAGAGGACAAAAGATAAGGAGACATGAGGACAAGAGATAAGGAGACACGAGGACAAGAAGACAGAGGACAAGGAGACAAAAAAGGAGGACAAGGAGACAAGAGGAAAAGAACACAAGAAAGGAGGACAAGGAGGTCGACCCTGTGAGGTTTAACCCTCTGGTCCTCTGCTGATGGACCACTGTGTCCTCCTGAGGAATCGAACCAGCGACCTCTAGAACCTCCAGACATTCTGAATCTATTTCATATTCACTGTGATCCATCAGACCTCAGGTAGCCGGTTAGCTCACAGACCTTTTGTCTGTCGGGTGTCACACCTGGCCAGGTGAGCGCGTGCACACCACCGCTTCATGACTCATTGTGTACGTGTACGCGCGCGCGCGCGCACACACACACACACACACACACACACACACCTCCAGAGGCTAGCTGGCTAACAGCTAACTAGCTTACACTTCTCTAAAGGTTTGGGCTATTTGGTCAATGCTAACGGACGCAGCGGCAAGCTCTCAGATAGCACACAGCTAGCTCACAGCTAACACACAGCTAGCTCACTGAGTTGACTGAGGGTTGCGGAGGAGCTAAGCTACTTCTTAAACACAAAGCTGCCCCCGACCGAGAGACGGAGACACGGTGTCCTCTTTTTACGTTAGCATCCGATGCTACGTTCCGAGCTAGCTTCCCCCGCTAGCTATGTAACGTTACCGCATCATGTCTGTTGTAGAGACATTATAGGATCTCTTTACACGTGTGGACTATAAACTCTCCCGTCTCGAGGACACCTTTCCACCGGTAAACCCTCACCTGCTCCGGACTCACGCGCTCTCACCCGCGAGACATCACCGCGGTCCGCACCGGAAAAAGGGAGAAAAAACCACTGGCGCTTTTTATTTCCAAGGACACAAAATCGCCATGACAGTTTAGAAAAATGCATAAAAAATTAGCGGGCAAGGGAGGGAGGGGAGAGGAGAGAGATGGGGAGGGAGGGAGGGTGAGAGGAGAGAGGAGAGAGAGAGACAGACAGATAGATGAGGAGGGAGGAAGGAGGGATGAAGGAGTGAGGGAGTAAGGGAGGAGGAGGGATGAAGGAGGGCGAGAGTAAGGGAGGAGGAGGGAGAGAGTACGGGATGAAGGATGAAGGAGTGAGGGAGGAGGAGGGATGAAGGAAGGAGGGAGAGAGTAAGGGAGGAGGAGGGATGAAGGAGGGCGAGAGTAAGGGAGGAGGAGGGATGAAGGAGGGATGAAGGAGGGCGAGAGTAAGGGAGGAGGAGGGATGAAGGAGGGAGAGAGTAAGGGAGGAGGAGGGAGGGAGTAAGGGAGGAGGAGGAGTGTAATACCTATTTGATCCACATAAAGATAGGGTTAGCAGACTTTATTCAGTCTGGATGCCGGAGTCCTGCACGCACGCGCGCGCACACACACAGAGACGAGCCTCATCCAGAAGTTAAAGCGCGCTTCTTACCTAAAATGGCCACTAAACACCACTGCAGCAGCCACAACACAAACAGCTTCTTCTTCTTTTATTTTGGTGGAAGTTTTCGCAGCTGCAGCCTAACATGAACCTTGAGCTCACGAGCTTCCATTGGCTGCAGCGCGCGCAGCTGGCGCATCGTGCACGTTTCCATTGGCCCCGCAGCTGTCACGCAAAGAAGACCCGTATCGAGTTATCCCGGGTTAGTCTGAGAGCTCCATTGTGTGTTGTTGTATAGCGGGCCTTTTCTTCCTGGTCACGCGCATTGACGTGAGTCATTTACGCGTGCGTGCGCGTGCAGACCCCGGCTGTTGTTTGTTGTGTACGTGCTCGTGTTGTTGTTCTTACCGCAGACCTGCAGGTAGATCCTCCTGGTGCTCTGCTGGATCCTACTGCCATTGAAGGAAGAAGAAGAAGAAGAAAACAAGAGGGGGTGCGTTCCGTTCTGTTTTTTAACGGTTCTCCTCTACCGGCTGCGTCCACCAATCACGTGTCCTCGTGCTCCTCCATCGTTAAACACCCATTCCACTCTTTTAAAGATCGGGTTTCGTGTCCCGGATGTTCCTAAAACCAGAGAGCCGTTCATGTGATGATGAGGAGGAGGAGGAGATGAAGGTTGTTTTAAAGAGAACTACAACATATTCTAACTTCTCCTCAAGTCTGTGAGCTTTGTGCTTCTTCTCCTTAAAACTGTTTTTAGGATTAAAGTAATTTAGTCTCACCTGTGAGACTAAATTACTTCTTCATCTGTGATGTCTAAATCTCTCACACACACTCACACATACATACACGCACACACACATACACACACACACTCACACACATACACTCACACATACACACTCACACACACATACATACATACACACACACACATACATACACACACACATACACACACATACACATACATACACACACACACATACACTCACACATTCACACATACATACATACACACATACATACACACACACATACACACACTCACACATACATACACACACACTTACATATACACACACTCACACATACATACTCACACATACACACATACATACACTCACACACACATACATACACACACACATACTCATACATACATACATACACACATACATACACTCTCACACACACACACACACACATACATACACACACACATACTCATACATACACACACATACATACACACACGTACACACACACAGTCAGCTGTTACAGTGAGTGTGTGCTGAGGGAGTGGAGGCCTCCAGATACTCAAGATGCTCCTTATCTCTGCCTGCCATGCGTGTGTGTGTGTGTGTGTGTGTACTCATGACATGAATGTGCAGCTGAAGTGAACATCAGTGTGTATTTCTGTGACTGGGTGTTTGTGGAATGAGCATGTGTGTTTCTATCGCAGGAGATTCTTCATATGAATCAAACAGCTGAGAGACATAAATATAACATCATAATAATAATTCAACTCAAGTCTTTAACATTTAAAGTATTTTCTTTTCATTTATTTCATTTTAAGATTTTATTTTACTGAAAATATATTCTTCACATATGTATTCCATTTATTACCACCAGTTGTCTTTTTTCATCAAAGTTATTCTTGTTGTTATAATTCAGTAAAATATTAAAAAAATTAAGTAATGCAGCTAGAAGGCCGTTTCAACCAATGAGCATTGAGCACGACATCTAAATACATCCACAGAGAGCTCAGCGGCGACGTCATCGCGATACTGAGCTGTAATAAACAGTGATCGCTAAACGAGCGACGTCATCGCGATAGTGAGCTGTAATAAACAGTGATCGCTAAACGAGCGACGTCATCGCAATAGTGAGCTGTAATAAACAGTGATCGCTAAACGAGCGACGTCATCGTGATAGTGAGCTGTAATAAACAGTGATCGCTAAACGAGCGACGTCATCGTGATAGTGAGCTGTAATAAACAGTGATCGCTAAACGAGCGACGTCATCGCAATAGTGAGCTGTAATAAACAGTGATCGCTAAACGAGCGACGTCATCGTGATAGTGAGCTGTAATAAACAGTGATCGCTAAACGAGCGACGTCATCGTGATAGTGAGCTGTAATAAACAGTGATCGCTAAACGAGCGACGTCATCGTGATAGTGAGCTGTAATAAACAGTGATCGCTAAACGAGTCTCTCAGGTTTCTGAGATCAGACTCAATGAATCCAGTGGTTGTAATAACACATGAAATGAATTCAATCAATATCAAGAGAACTGGATTCAATAAATGAACTGTCAACTAGTTCAATTGTTCCTCGATAACAAACTACAGACTCGAGTATTCAACATTGCTGTGAAATAACAGCTACATCGACATTCATGTATTTAAATTAAATATATGAATTAATTAACAGAAATATACTTAAACCTCCAAACAGACTTTACAAACCTCTGAATGTGATCTGCACCAAAACAAACCAACACTTCTTATATGTATATGTATTCATTGTTCTGTATATATATATGTATATATATACATATATATATATATATATATATACATACTGTATATACATATATATACAGTATGTCTGTATATATATGTGTATATACAGTATGTGTATATACATATATATATACACATACTGTATATATATATATACATATATATATACACATACTGTATATATATATATATATACATATGTATATATATATATATATATATATACAGTATGTGTATATATATATATATGTATATACAGTACGTATATACATACTGTATATACATATATATATACAGTATGTGTATATATATATGTATATACAGTATGTGTATATATATATGTATATACAGTATGTGTATATACATATATATATACACATACTGTATATATATATGTATACGTAGACAGTGAGAGGAGGACTCTGGTGATAACTAGTGAAGGGAAACACAGAAGACTTCTAGCAGCAGATCAAAGTCTCATTAGATGTGCAGGTGTCCACAGACTTGTTGTCACCTTGTAATCTGTATTCTTAAGTAGACGAACAAACTACATTTAACTAAATTAAGTTCTTTCATGAAAGTTTGGAGGCAACTGCTGATCACTTGATCCTCGGTCCTAAAACTCTGAGATGTTCTTATTATCAACACAAGAACCACAACACCTTGACTCATGTCGTCCCACGTGAGTCTTCAGACTGGTGTCAACGCCCCACATCACAGCTGCTCTGATGAGCTCCACAAACACGTGGAGCTCAAGAGGAAGCGAGTTCATTGACTTCAGTGTTCGGAGGTTTTCATCCACACGGCAGCGTGAGAACCTCTCTGTGTTCTCATGTCTTCTTTATTCTAGATGTTCTTTAGTCATCTTGGGACAAAGACAGGAATCGAACCCTTTAAGAATCACAAACCTTTGTTTGACACA
The DNA here is from genome assembly GCF_050575085.1 of Anarhichas minor. Lineage (NCBI taxonomy): Eukaryota > Metazoa > Chordata > Actinopteri > Perciformes > Anarhichadidae > Anarhichas > Anarhichas minor. The sequence continues at coordinate 160,994 of NW_027466535.1, read as the reverse complement.
TTATTTGATGTATTAATCCAGAATCACATGGAGGAATCTGATTGGCTGTTTGTGGAGGAAACCAGTGATGATGACTTCCTGTTGGACGACAGAAGTAAATCATCCTGCAGACCTCTGTTGGTCAACAACATATTGTCATGTTTGGTTCCTCACATTCTCACTCCCAACACGTCAGACACTGCTGCGGAGATCTACGCTTCAACGATTCAGGACGTCAACACACACTCGTTACACTGTGTCCTTTCAAAATAAACTCCGGTCTCCACAGGAAGTGAGCTTTAGGCAACAAAATATTCAGTTAGGTTTAGGAGAAAAGTAAGTTAGCAACTCAAGTCAATACCGACTCACGTCACATGCGTCACTAACGAGTCACGTGATTAAGTTAACTTTTAGTGTCCCAAAGGACACAAACACGGGTCTCCTGGGTGAAAGTCTTGTGTTTGTGCATAACTTCACATAACTGAACCTCCACTTTGTAATGTTCACTGTGTTTAAAGGAAACAAGTAGACACAAGTAGAAGATGTTAAGAGTTTACTTCCACAAAGACAAGCAGCAGCGCTGGTGGTGTATTACTGTATGTGGGCGGAGCTTAAAGACTAACATGATACTCCCCCAGCAGAGCGGGGGGGGGGGGGGGGGGGGGGGGGCTTCTGAAACATCTACATTCACTCTGAAACACAGAAGAAGAAAAACGTAGAGAAAGTGAACAAAGAGAAGAGAGGAGGTGAAGAAGAGAGGAAGATCTGAGCTGAGGAGAGAAAAGCTTTATCAGAGAATACAAGTTTCATGGAAGGAAGAAACATGAACGAAGAGAAGAGGAGTGAGGAGAAAGGAGGAGCTGAGGGTGAAGGAGGAGAAGGAGACATTAAGACCAACAAGTGGTGAGGAATCAAGACAGAAAACAAAAGGAGCAGCAGGAGGAGTGAAGGAGTGAAGGAGGAGTAAAGGCTTCGGTACGATAACTGAAGTTTACTAATAGAAACAGATTGTCAG
>NW_027466535.1:102500-155000 GCF_050575085.1 Anarhichas minor | reverse complement strand
ACACACACCTACACACACACACACATACACCTACACACACACACGTACACCTACACACACACATACATACACACACACACACCTACACTCACACACACACACCTACACACACACACACACACACACATACACCTACACACACACATTCACCTACACACACACATACACACACACACACACCTACACACACACATACACCTACACACACACACGTACACCTACACACACACATACACACACACACACCTACACACACACACACACACACATACACACACACACCTACACACATACACACATACACCCCTCCCCCTGATGTCTTCATCACTGGAGGAATGTGTCCCTCCGCTCACATTGGAGTCACATTCCAGACGTTATTTACTTTGTTGTAATCAGAACGAGCAGCCGCTCATTCATCTTCAGCTGGTCTGAGGTCAGTCTGATGAGAGCAGCAGCTCATTGATGACGAAGCATCGGTACTGCACTCTCTCGTACTTTTTCTGTTTTTGTTTGTGTGTCTTGTTTCCGTCTCTTCCTCTCTGATCACATTCAGCAGAGAGGAACTCTTAAACATCCGTCTATCCACTGGTCAAACCTTTTCGCCGCATTTCATCGAACCAGAAAGTTTTACAGAGATTTTAGTTGGAGGAGCAGCGGCTCTACTCGGAATTTACCGGAGACGCCGACGAAGCTGGAGCTACAGTCCTGCTTTGTCTGCACTGATTGGAGTGTTTGTGAGGCTGCTGCTACAGACCTGGATGAGCTCACTGACACTGTGACATCATACATTAATCTTTGTGAGGACATGTGTGTGTGCCGACTAAAACCTTCTGCACATACAACAACAATAAACCTGGTTTACTGCAAGACTCAGGCAGCTTCATCGGGCCAAGGAAGAGGCCTACAGAAGTGGGGACAGGATCCTGTACAACAGACCAGGAACACACTGACGAGGGAGATCAGGGTAGCTAAGAGGAGCTACACTGTAAAACTGGAGAAAATGTTTTCAGCCAACGACCCGTCAGTGTGAGAGGCCTGCAGGTCCTCACCAACTACAGGAGACCACCCCCCCCCCCCCCCCCCCCCCCCCCCAACTGGTTTGATAAGCCTACTCTCACACCCCCACCTGCCCCATCATCAAACAACCATCTACACCCCCTGCCTCCTCCTCACCTCTCCCAACCGACCCCCCACCGGCACTGAGGATCTGTGAGGAGGATGTGAGTCGACTCTTCCACAGACAGAAGATCAGGAAGGCTCTGGGCCCAGACGGTGTGTCCCCCTCCTGCCTGAAAGTCTGTGCTGACCAGCTGGCCTCCATCTTCACACAGATCTTAAACCGATCACTGGAGCTGTGTGAAGTCCCCTCCTGCTTCAAACGCTCCACGATCATCCCCGTCCCCAAGAAATCCTCCATCACAGGATTAAATGACTACAGGCCCGTCGCCCTGATGTCTGTGGTCATGAAATCCTTTGAGAGACTGGTGTTGACCCACCTGAAGGACATCACAGGACCCCTGCTGGACCCCCTGCAGTTTGCCTACAGGGCAAACAGGTCGGTGGATGATGCAGTCAACATGGGACTGCACCACCTGCTGCAACACCTCGACTCCCCAGGGACATATGCAAGGGTTCTGTTTGTGGACTTCAGCTCAGCGTTCAACACCATCATCCTGGAGATACTCCAACCCAAACTCTGCCAGCTCACTGTGCAGCCTCCACCTGTCAGTGGATCACTAACCTCCTGACTGACAGGACGCAGCAGGTGAGGCTGGGAAACACCACATCCAGCACCCGGACTATCAGCACTGACCCCCAGGGATGTGGTCTCTCCCCACTGCTCTTCTCCCTCTACACCAACGACTGCACCTCAGAGGACCCGTCTGTTAGACTCCTGAAGTTCGCAGACGACACAACGGTCATCGGCCTCATCAGGGACTTTAAAGAACCAGAGGTTGTTTCCTGGTCTGAACTGCAGCATGTTTGTCTGATTCACGTTACTCTTTAAAGTATCAGTTTAAAGTAAATTGTAATATATTTAATGAGGTGGTTTTTTTTGTGTTGCACTGATTAATGATTAAAATCTTTCTCTCCATCTCTCCAGGATGTCGGTGAAGCTGCGATTCGACTCCCCCTCAGATGGAGGTTTGGTCCACAGGAGCCGCTCCTTCACCGGGTTCAGCTCTCTGACTGGACGACGACGGTGAGGGACAAGCTCAACAGCCAATTAGAATGCAGATAACAAAGACCAATGTAGTTGCCTTAAAGCTCCAGAACAGAGTCGATAGATGAGATGTATACTTTACTTCTTGCACACTACAAAGTACACTATGCTGCAGACTACTAAGTACACTATGCACTACTAAGTACAATATGCACTAAGTACACTATGCTGCAGACTACTAACTACACTATACTGCAAACTACCGAGTACACTACTAAGTACACTATGTTGCACACTACTAAGTACACTACGCACTACTAACTACACTAAGCTGTAGATTACTAAGTACACTGCGCAGCACACTACCATACATACATTATGTAACGTTTAGGTGATCCACTCTGAATGCAGTGTCTTCTCCGAGTCGTTCTTCATACTGTAGAACAATAAAAAGTCTGTTATCTGATCTAAAGAGCTTGAAGATGAACTGTCTCGTGTCTTGTGGAGTAAACCTCGTCACCCTCAGACGAGTGTTCCTCTTTGATGGGCAGACAGTGAACGCACCACAGACTTTACTCTCAGATGTTATTTCTGAATGACAGACACAGATGTAATGTTTCAGTCCTAGAGAGGGAACATGTCAACAAAAGGAATGCACTTCCTGTGTGTTTCCCATCTTAAACAAGCGCGCACACACACACTCATTCCTGCCCTGACAGTCTCCCATCAGTCTTCATTATGGAGCTTTGATGGTGACACGACCCGGGCCGTAAACGGGACATAAACACACCAGACACACACACACTGACAGGGAAGGCTAATATCACACAGCATGAAAACACTTTTACAGCCGAGTGCATAAATACAGACATCTGCTAAAGCTGAGAGAAGCTTTATTCTGTTATGGCCGATAACAAGAGTGTACAGATGTGTGTACGGACACAAACACTGTGTGTGTGTTGATGATCTGATCCTCAGAGAGTTTGCTTCTCAGTGTATGTTTGTGTATTTATGAGCTCATCAATACTGACCTCATTAACTCTGAACCTCAACAAGTTTCAGGTTGTTTAATGTCTCTCGTCACATGTTTGTCTCTGTGGTCTAAAGTCCTGCTCCTCTATGAAACAGAACCATCACGACTAGAAGTAGAACTAGAACATGTCTTCAGTGCAGAATAACTCAGTTATTATGTCATCAATCATAAATTAGAATTTAATTAGTTTGATCGTTTATTTAAAGAAATAGGAAAACACTGAAATGTGTGTTACCATTGTTTGAAAACAATGAAGGCTCCGTGTGTTATATATATATATATATATATGAAACATATGAAACATGTTTACAGCCTCTGCTGTTACCAGCCTGCAAAACTGTGTATTTGAAGCGTATTTTTGATGAAATATCACAATTTTAATGTTGCCTGAAGCATTCCTCGCACATATGTTCAAGGACCGTCGAAAAGATGAGAATCTGGTGATCATGTCTGTTTTACAGCTTCTTCTGTGATAAACGATGTCGTTTTGACGACTGGTTTTGGGGTTCAGAGGGTTAAAAGAAGATTATTGAAAACACAGTTTGAGGACAATAAAATAAATCCGTTTTTTCACTGATAAAAGATCTAAGTGTGTAACATCTCACTCTCTTTGTGTATATGTTTCTGTTTTCAGGCCGTCCTCTGGTCGTAACTCTCTCCGCTCCAAAGCCACCACCGGAGGTAAATCTCCCAGAATGCACCTGTCTCCCAGCAGAGGGGGCGGGGCTACCTGGTCTCTGCAGCCGGAGCAGGTGGACCAGGTCTTCAAGGCGCTACGCAAAGGACTCAAGTATGTTGACTACTAGTGGACTTAAAGGTGTACTTGGTGCTGAAGTGATGGTTAGATTATGTGTACTGATGCTTCATATGGGATCAAGTGTGTGTTTTAATACTTTTATATCTAATGATGGATATATATGAATTAGATGGTTTATAGTTTGGCATCAATGTTATATCAGCGTCAATGGACCATAATGTACTAAATGAACATCATGCTGTATTGAAGAAGACTTGAAACTAGAGATTGAGACCATAAACTCATGTTTACAATGTTTACTGAGGTAATAAATCAAGAGAGAAGTAGAGTCATTTTCTCATAGACTTCTATACAACCAGAGGAGTCGCCCCCTGCTGGACACTAGAGAGAATGCAGCTTTAACACATGAAGCTTTGGAGAACCCGAAGTTGTTTCCTGGTCCTGACACGATTAATGGGAGAGATTTTTATATTGTTATATTTTGCACCGTTATCTAATCTTATTTTATTGGTGAACTATTAGATTATTGTTTTGTATTTGAGGAGTTATTGAAGCGACGTGAGGAGATTAAACAATCATTAGAGGCTCAATGAATCCCGTCTTCAGTCAAAGACCAGGACCCCCCCACTCTGTCATCCCCAGGACAACTTCCTGCACCCCCCTCTGTGTGTCTTTATTTAAACACACTCAACACTTTACATTACACTTACTGTACATCTCACTTGTTTATTTTATATGTTACTGTAAACTTAAATATGTTTCTACGTTTTGCACTGTGTTGATTGTTGTTGATTGCACCACCCGTCCTGTCAAATTCCTTGTATGTATAACATACTTTGGCAATAAAGAGTTCTGATTGTAAATGAATGAACGTTGTCTACAGAGAACACCTGGAGGGTCACCAGGCTGAGATGGACTTCCTGTCGTCACAGCAGAGAGAAACCAAGAGAAACTCCAGACTGGTGAGAAGAGGAAGAGTGTGAGTGTGAGTGGTGGTGATGGTGATGATGATGATGGTGGTGGTGATGATGGTGATGATGATGGTGGTGGTGATGATGGTGATGGTGGTGATGATGATGATGATGGTGACGGTGGTGATGATGATGGTGGTGATGATGGTGATGATGACGATGATGGTGATGATGACGATGACGGTGGTGATGGTGGTGGTGATGATGATGGTGATGGTGGTGATGATGATGGTGATGATGACGATGATGGTGATGATGACGATGATGGTGATGATGATGGTGATGGTGGTGATGATGATGGTGATGATGATGATGGTGGTGGTGGTGATGACGATGGTGGTGATGATGACGATGGTGGTGATGATGGTGATGGTGGTGATGATGATGATGATGGTGACGGTGGTGACGATGATGGTGATGATGACGATGATGGTGATGATGATGATGGTGGTGGTGGTGGTGATGATGATGGTGATGATGATGGTGATGATGACGATGATGGTGATGATGATGGTGACGGTGGTGATGATGATGATGATGATGGTGGTGGTGGTGGTGGTGATGACGATGGTGGTGATGATGACGATGATGGTGGTGATGATGACGATGGTGGTGATGATGGTGATGATGATGATGATGGTGAGGGTGGTGATGATGATGGTGATGATGATGATGATGATGATGGTGGTGGTGGTGGTGGTGATGACGATGGTGGTGGTGATGATGACGATGGTGGTGATGATGGTGGTGATGATGATGGTGATGATGACGATGATGGTGGTGGTGATGATGACGATGGTGGTGATGATGACGATGGTGGTGATGATGACGATGGTGGTGATGATGATGATGATGGTGACGGTGGTGATGATGATGGTGATGATGATGATGATGATGGTGGTGGTGGTGGTGGTGATGACGATGGTGGTGGTGATGATGACGATGGTGGTGATGATGGTGGTGATGATGATGGTGATGATGACGATGACGGTGGTGGTGATGATGACGATGGTGGTGATGATGACGATGGTGGTGATGATGACGATGGTGGTGATGATGATGATGGTGGTGATGATGACGATGGTGGTGATGATGATGATGATGGTGATGATGATGGTGATGATGACGATGATGGTGATGATGATGGTGGTGATGATGATGGTGATGGTGGTGATGATGATGGTGATGATGACGATGATGGTGATGATGATGGTGACGGTGGTGATGATGATGGTGATGATGATGGTGACGGTGGTGATGATGATGGTGATGATGATGATGATGGTGGTGGTGGTGATGACGATGGTGGTGGTGATGATGACGATGGTGGTGATGATGGTGGTGATGATGACGATGATGGTGGTGGTGATGACGATGGTGGTGATGATGACGATGGTGGTGATGATGATGATGGTGGTGATGACGATGGTGGTGATGATGATGATGGTGGTGATGATGACGATGATGGTGATGATGGTGGTGATGATGATGATGGTGGTGATGATGACGATGATGATGATGGTGATGATGGTGGTGATGATGATGGTGGTGATGATGACGATGATGGTGATGATGAAGATGATGATGATGGTGGTGATGATGATGGCGATGATGGTGGTGATGATGACGATGGTGGTGATGATGACGATGGTGGTGATGATGATGATGGTGGTGATGATGACGATGATGATGATGGTGATGATGGTGGTGATGATGATGATGGTGGTGATGATGACGATGATGATGATGATGGTGGTGATGATGATGGCGATGATGGTGGTGATGACGATGATGGTGGTGATGATGATGATGGTGATGATGACGATGGTGATGATGACGATGATGGTGGTGGTGATGACGATGATGGTGGTGGTGATGATGATGGTGATGATGATGGTGATGCACTTTCTCTGTCTCCAGGCCTTCCTGTATGATCTAGAGAAGGTAAGCTTTGAGTCAAACTGCTTTCATATCGATCAATAAGGAATATAATATACTAATATAAACGTGTGTTCTTTCCCAGGAGATCAGAGCTTTGGAGAGATACATACGAAGACTAGAGTTTCAGATCAGCAAGGTAAAACATCTACTTCAGTCTGAAGCTCTCAGTTCATGGTTTGGTTCATGTGATCACTGGGAGCTGGTCTCAACAGGACTGAGGCAGGTCAGGGTTCAGGTTCAGGGGGGGCTGTATGAGACCTACTGGTCCAGTAGAGACTCTGTTGATGGGGTTCTGTCTCTGGTCTCTGCAGGTGGAGGAGCTGTATGAGACCTACTGGGTCCAGTGGAGACTCTGTGAGGGAGCCGTCAACATGAAGAGAGCCTTCTGTCTGTCTCCGTCCTCCAGAGCCTCCAGAGACAGTCTGCTAGAGCTCAGTCGCAACCACCGACACAGTCTGCAGGTACCGGGTCATCGATAGGGTTATTATAACCACCGACACGGTCTGCAGGTACCGTGTCATCGATAGGGTTATTATATCCACCGACACGGTCTGCAGGTACCGGGTCATCGTTAGGGTTATATAAATACAGAGTGAAGCCACATTCAAACACATTCAAGCTTTATTGACATTACATTACAGTCATTTAGCAGACGCTTTTATCCAAAGCGACTTACAATTCAGATTCTATCACAATTCTACACCGTATTTTTGGGGTTAAGTGTCGTGCTCAAGGACACATCGACATGCGACTAGCGGAGCCAGAGCCGGGGATCGAACCGCCGATCCTCTGATTGAAGGACGGCCCTGCTCTCCACTTAGCCACAGTCGCCTACATGACGTGACCTCCAGGTAACGAGGCCTTCAGGCTCCTCTCTCTGTGGAGGAACATGTTCAACCCTCAGAGAGGACACAGAACATCCTTCAGTCACTTGACACATGAAGGTTCCAAAAGTTCCATATTTACATTGAGTTCGTTCTGCAGCCGTACAGAGAACGTAGTGTTGTACTTCTATTAGGACATAATACTTCATCATGACAACTTTGACCCTCTTGTATCTGCTGTGCAAAGGATTGTGGGTCAGAATACACGTCCTGTATTGAGACTCAATGAATCATAACAAACAGAAAAGTGTTTCATGTGAAGTTTCTCTCTGCAGGACATGTCAGTTATGGAGGAAGAGTTAGAAATCCTGCTGGGAGAGCTTCACATCAAGATGAAGGGTACACACACACGCACACACCGCACGCACACACACACACACACACACACACCGCATACATGCACACACACTCGCACACACACACACACAGGTATCAGTGACACACTAACTATCTGACATGTGTGTTAACCTGCAGGTCTGATTGGTTTCGCTCGGCTCTGCCCTGGAGACCAGTACGAGGTGAGAGATCATCATCATCATCATCATCATCACTTTGTTTCAGTGAAAAGAGTCAAACATGAGAACAACAATCTAGAACCAATGCAAAGGAGATGGTTCATTCTTCTCTACGGGAGGAGAGAAGGAAGGGGGGTTCTGTAGTGTACTTAGTAGTCTACAGAAGTGTACTTAGTAGTCTACAGCATAGTGTGTAGTGTACTTAGTAGTGTGTAGTGTACTTAGTAGTGTGTGGTGTACTTAGTAGTGTGTAGTGTACTTAGTAGTGTGTGGTGTACTTAGTAGTGTGTGGTGTACTTAGTAGTGTGTGGTGTACTTAGTAGTGTGTAGTGTACTTAGTAGTGTGTGGTGTACTTAGTAGTGTGTAGTGTACTTAGTAGTGTGTAGTGTACTTAGTAGTGTGTGGTGTACTTAGTAGTGTGTAGTGTACTTAGTAGTGTGTAGTGTACTTAGTAGTGTGTGGTGTACTTAGTAGTGTGTAGTGTACTTAGTAGTGTGTAGTGTACTTAGTAGTGTGTGGTGTACTTAGTAGTGTGTAGTGTACTTAGTAGTGTGTGGTGTACTTAGTAGTGTGTGGTGTACTTAGTAGTGTGTGGTGTACTTAGTAGTGTGTAGTGTACTTAGTAGTGTGTAGTGTAGCGTTGAAGTTCAGTCGGTCGGAAGACGTTTACCTTTTTGCATCTCCAAGATGTCACATGATGTCTCGATGATGTCTCGATGATGTCACATGATGTCTCGATGATGTCACCAGGTGGTGGTGCGTTTGGGCCGCCAGCGATGGAGGATCAGAGGGAGGATCGAATCAGACGACACGCAGTCCTGGGACGAAGAGGAGATGGTCTTCCTCCCACACATACGCCACAACTTTGAGATCAAGGTAACACACACACACACAGAATACCCATAATGCCTTCTTTCTGTAGGTATATTTACTCTCGTCCTGTACTTAAAGAAGGTCGGTCCATAATCTGGGTAGAAGTAGAAGGGAAGACATGATATTTACCCAGAATGCACTGGGCTCATCCTGCTGCTTTCTAAACAGCAGCTGAAGAGAAGAAAGCTCAATATTTACATATTCAAGACTTTTACTAATGTAAAGAACTAGAATACTGCTGTATTAGAAATACTCACCCGTGTGTCAGCTGACTCGTGTCTTGTGTCAGGTGACGGAGGCCAAGGGTTTGGGTTGGCTGCTGGTCGGCATGGTAACGTGTGCCAGCGCAGACTTCTTCGTGTCGAAACCTCAACTGATGCTGGTGGACGTCACGGAGCTAGGAACCATCAAACTCCAGCTGGAGGTCCGCTGGAGGTCCGAACACACACACACACACACACACACACCACACACACAGAGCCTCTATATGAGTCCCAGTTCAGATTCAATCCGTGTTTCTGCTGCTCATAAACTAACAAAACCAGCTGTGGGACGTTTGAAGAGAAACTTCAGAATAAAAGACTCGTCAGATGAATTTAAAGCAGGACCACAAACTCCAACATGAGAGAAGTGAATGTTCCCAAAATCTAAATGTGAAGTTACAGACAGGATAAGAACTGATAAATGGAGGGTCGAGACAATGATGTGATCTATGAAAGAATGTGTGAATCAACAGGAAACGGAGACTAAAAGGTTCATGAACAGGTTTCAGGGTTACTCACTTTAACAAGTACAATGTGAGGACGAGACGTTTATCACATTTAGGAACATCAAGCTACAAATATTAAAGAGCAGTAATGTTCACTGGTTTATTGTTACGATAGATAGATAGATAGACTTTATTTCAGACTCAGGGTCCAGATAAGACAAATACATAAAATGACATACACAGACAATACAAGTACGGAGGCCTAGCAATGCCCTACAGAGAGACAGCTGTACCAATGTCTCCACAGCTGGACTGGTAGCGTGTGCTACTAAACCTTATGTTGGTTAAAACCAATATGATCTCATTTTCAGAGTCATTAAGCCGACAAATACATTTATACATGAGATTTCTTAAAACCGTTTGAAAAGTATTGACTCGTTTCACTAGCACTCCTCCATCTCGGTCTCTTTAGTACTTATCTCATGGAGTACAGTATGCTCTGAACAGAGACTTCTTCACTCCATCTGTACACAGACCAGACTAACATGAGAGACTGTTTGTTGTGCAGACACCCTACGACATTAACTAGAAATGTCTTTATCATCATCATGTGTTCTGCTATAAAATGATGAAGATATTTTACTTCATCACAAACACCAAGATTATTATCAGACAATGTGAAGTCAGGGAAGTTTAGACATTTGTCCTCTCTGGTTCTACAGATCAAGATAGCACTCTTACTGGCGTTGTATTTAATGTCACCATAGACAGTATATATATACACTATATATATATATATATATATACACTATATATATATATATATATATACTATATATATATATATATATATACACACTATATATATATATATATATACTATATATATATATATATATACTATATATATATATATATACTATATATATATATATATACTATATATATATATATATACTATATATATATATATATACTATATATATATATATATATACTATATATATATATATATACACTATATATATATATATATATACTATATATATATATATATATACTATATATATATATATATATATATATATATATATATATATACTATATATATATATATATAGTATATATATATATATATATATATATATATATATATATATATATATATATACACTATATATATATATACACACTATATATATATATATATATACACTATATATATATATATATATACACTATATATATATATATATATACACTATATATATATATATATACTATATATATATATATATACTATATATATATATATATATATATATAGTATATATATACTATATATATATATATATACTATATATATATATACTATATATATATATACACTATATATATATATATATATATATATATATATACACTATATATATATATATATATATATATATACACTATATATATATATATATATATGTATATATATATATATATACACACTATATATATTAGTGCTGGGCAACGATTACAATTTTTAATCGCATGATTTTTTTACCTTTAGATATCATTACTATAATCTAAATATTTGTGTGTATTTGTACCTGCAGTCCCTTCGATAGTACTGAGAGGATGAGGCCGCTCTCAGTCAGCAGACAGTCACTGTCCAGCAGGAAGAGTTCAGTTTACAACTGGACGGCACCGAGTACTCCGTCCTTCACGGAGAAGTACTTCATAGTGAGTATACAGATACACACATACACGTATATTCATACATGGTCCTTCTTAACACAACATGTAGTGGTACCCAGAATAGATGATTTATTTCTCTCTCCATGGTTCTTCTTCTTCTTCCTCTGCAGTCGATGATGCGAGAGCTGCAGGACAAAGAAGGTTCCCTCTCGTCTCTGGTGTCTAAAAGTCGACCAAGCAGAGGAGGCGTGTCTCTGATCAGCTACCTGTCCGACCCGTCACACGTCACACTGACCCACAGCGCTCAGAGTCCCTACAGGTATCAGACTCAGAGTCCCTACAGGTATCAGACTCAGAGTCCCTACAGGTATCAGACTCAGAGTCCCTACAGGTATCAGACTCAGAGATCAGACTCAGAGCCTCTACAGGTATCAGACTCAGAGCCCCTACAGGTATCAGACTCAGAGCCCCTACAGGTATCAGACTCAGAGATCAGACTCAGAGCCTCTACAGGTATCAGACTCAGAGATCAGACTCAGAGTCCCTACAGGTATCAGACTCAGAGCCCCTACAGGTATCAGACTCAGAGATCAGACTCAGAGCCTCTACAGGTATCAGACTCAGAGATCAGACTCAGAGTCCCTACAGGTATCAGACTCAGAGATCAGACTCAGAGATCAGACTCAGAGCCTCTACAGGTATCAGACTCAGAGATCAGACTCAGAGTCCCTACAGGTATCAGACTCAGAGATCAGACTCAGAGATCAGACTCAGAGCCTCTACAGGTATCAGACTCAGAGCCCCTACAGGTACGTTTGAATTATAGATTTCATCTCAAATCTGTTCCTCCAGTCTCAGGCGGACTCACAGCTTCCCCTCCAGCCACAGTCGGGGCACCAGTCTGGGAGGAAGCCAGACTCAGCTGTCCCTCCTGGACGTCTCAGAGGAGAAGGAGACGTGGAAAAGGAGGGAAGAGGAGGAGGAGGAGTGGGGGAGTGAGTTAGATACGAGTCAGACGGCTTCTCTACAGAGGTGATTATTTTACTTTAGTGTCGTCTTAATGTCTAGATGTGTACCTGCTGAATCCTCTCATCATAACACAGATTAATGGAGGTCTCTCTTTCACTCAGGTCTAGCACTCCTGACATCCTCAGAAAGAACACAGACCAGGACCCAGTCCAGGTCCAGGTTCAGGTAAAACCCACCTGGAGGCTTCACGAGAGTCACGACGAGAGTTTAAAAGTGACATGGTTTAGTTTATCTACTTTGCACAATTCAAACAATAAAATATAAATAAACAAACATAACAGAGATAAATAATATCACAGTGCAGGGAGAGGCAGAAAGCCAACTGGGCTTATTTGAAGCCTCCACCGATATAATATTCAAATTTCAGAATATTACAGAGAACATAAAATGAATATGCATAAGATGTGACTCCGTAAAATATTACTGACAAGATGTTTTTACAAGATATGAAATATGATAACAATATCAATACGTTACAAACAACAAAAGAAAATGTAATTGTGTTGTGTGCGATGTGACTTTCTCTGTTTTGTCTCTTGTGTTTCTTCTCTCTGGACTCCCAATTTTAATCCCCCCACGTTTGTTGCAGGACTCTGCCCCGACCCCCCCGACCTTAAGCTCCTTCTCTCCCGCGGCCGCCGCCCCCCCGCCCCCGGCGGTGAGCGGTGCCCAGCGCAGGGCCCAGGCCGTACGGGTGGGAGCCCTGATGGTGCAGCTGGAGAAGACCTTAAGGAACCAGAGCTGCTCTGAGAAGGAGCTCAGACACCTGGACCACCAGGTCCTGCACCTGGCCACCATCCTGAAGGTACCCGAGTGTGTACTTATACACACATCTGTACTCCATGTTTCTAACACGTGTTCACCTCTCAGAACAACCTCTCTCTGCTGAGAGGCTCGTCTTCAGAGGAGATGCTCGCTGTGGAAGAAGTGCTGGGCAGCTTTGACTTCCTGTCACATGACGACAACACTTCCTGTTTGGGCAGCCTGAGACTGAAGGACAGCGGGTGAGTAGATCACAGATCAATAATCAATACACAGCACGGATATCTGAACATCTCTCCATCTTCATCCCTCAGCGTCAGCTCTCTGCAGCGGAGACTCGGCCAATCAACTCCTGAGGAAGAGTCGTTCATCGCCCCGCTGACTTCTGGGAATTGGGGTCTCGACCAGGCTCTTGAGACTCACCTGGATAGTTGTTGCATCCTGCTGCAGGTACGCTGTGTTTCTATGAGCTTCGTCCTCGTTCATCAACTTTTTACATCAGTGTTTCCATCTTCTGTGTCTCTTTTCAACGTCCAACCATCAAAACGTCTCCTCAGATGATCACAGCGACCGACTTCAGCCCCTCCAGAACGGACCTGCTGCAGGAAGTGACTCTCCAAGCTGACGTTCTGCAGAGAATCAGTTGTGTGCTGCTGGAGAAGAAGAGCAGCATCTCTGCTGGAGACAGTGAGTCTGTTAGTCTGTCTGCTAGAGAAGTGATTAACACATGAAATCATGTACAACAGGTTCATTTGGTGTAGAATCATCCTGTTCTGGTTAAATACAGGGAAACATAACGAGATATCGTTGTGTTTCAGACAGAAACACGCTTCAGATTTACAGAATGTTGAACCTGATTCATTTCACAGGTTAAGTTAACCATCAAAAGTTTTACTGACGATGGTTCTCCTCCAATATTCAGGAGAACATGTGTTTCTAGTCTCTGATCTCTGATCATGTTTCATTGTAAACAACCAGTTAGTGTTTAAACCAACAGGAGGAGAGCTAGTAACGTTAGCAGCACCGCTAACAGCTAACCAACTGAGGTTCACTTCAGTTACACTATGATGCCTTCAGGCTCTGCTCAGTGAACATGAGTACTGGCTGAAGGTACATTATAACGTTATCATGATGTGTTCACATGTCACCTGTAAAATGTAGTTTTGGTGATAAACTTGAATAAATCCAGTAGTTTGCCAGTCTAATCAAAATGACGTCACTCAGAATTATATTATACTTATAATTAAAACTTGAATTAGTTAGTGGGGCTCAAAGCACTATTACTGAATACAAGTTACTATCTTACGGTCTTAGGACGCAGCCGTCCTCTCCTCCTCACAGACCGACACCACCGATGCAGAACACCAGCTTTACCTTTATGTTGAGCTCATGTTCAGTCTGTGGGAGAGCAAAGGTCCCCGTGGAGTCCTCCCGTTGTGGGTCAGCTTTATTGACTTTATGGTCAAACTCGATACCGACCGGCTCAGTGAGTGTTCTCTGTCTGACTCGTGGCGAGACAGGATCTCACTGTTGGGACTCAGTAACGAGCACAGAACACCACAGACTTTGGATTTTCTTCAGTTCGCGCAGATTTATTTGCATCACAAAGTATAAAAGTAACCCGAGCTGTCCGGAGTCAACTGACTAAACAATAGCATTGTTCATTACTTTATACCCTATGCCCCCCCCCCATTTTTATAAAGTACAAAATGCTATGAATTACAATAACAAAGTAGAAGTATAACATTTAGTATTGTTGATGGTTTACTGACTTCAGAGCGTTCAAATGATTTTTGGGACGGTATTCTGGATCCTTGGAGACCAGCTGATATAATCAAACATGTGGATCATCAATGACCACTAATTAGTATCGGGGGCTAGAAGCTTGATATTCTTTTGTGCTGATCCAATCCATTGCTCCACTCATCCTCTCAGCAAACATCCCCACATGACACCGTCATCATTAGGGGGCGGTTGTGAATATTAAAGTACCAGCTACGTTAGAATGAATAATCACACGATCAGAACCAGGAGCTCATCAAGTCACATCCATAATCACGAGCCCTTCACTGTCTGCTCCTCAGTCCTCCCAGAGGCCCAGAGGTCGAGGGAGGTGCTGCTGTTCTGGGACGACTGTGTGACGGACGGAGTCTCTCCATTCTGCTGCGTCTCCGACGCGTTCTGCAGGACGTTAAAGAAACGTTACACCCACAAGGTGAAGGCCAAGCAGCCGGGCCAGTCGGACAAAGGTACTGAAGCTGTGAGCTCGTTTACTGCACTTCTTTATGATTATTCTGGAACCTTCTCTTTATACATCCTGCCTGACGTACGTCTTCCTCATCACATCTCATCTGCTACTACACTTCCCACAATGCCTTGCAGCTCAGATGATGCGCATTGATTTATTGCATCAGTTATATAATATTACATTACAATGATGGTAGAACGGACACATTTGAGTAGGAGCTGATTGTTGTAATTATATTATTGAGTTATTGTATTATTTATTACAGCGACATTGAGCTGCGTCCTCTTCATTATGGGATGTTTCTGAACTGGTTCTCCACCAGCCGACGCACAAGACGGAGTCTGAGGGACAAATTTATTGTAATAAAATTAGTGCTGGGCAACGATTACAGTTTTTAATCTCGATTAATCGCATTGTTATGCGCAAAGTTCAATAATGATTCAAAAGTAGTGTATTGTGCACTTTTATTTTAAAGTACTGCTATATGAACAAAAGGTCAATAACATTTGGTTTGTAAACACTTTAAACACATCAGGTTCTTGTTAGCAGCAGTGTTCCCTTTACACAGCAGCAGTTATAACACAGTTATAATGATTCTGATCCTAGATATTCAGCCGGTATTCATAACTTTATCTTCATGTGTGTAAGAGATGATATTTAAATATACTTCTTGAAAACTACAAACATATCTACGTCATGTTTTTATGTTTGTTAAATTCTCAGTAGTGATACTAAATGATGCTTATTATACATATTACAAACAAAACACTTTAAAAACTCTAAAACAATCATTTAAATGAATCATTTATTTTTTGCTTTTTGTGGTATTTTGGTCAGACACATAACGCTGATTACCGTAATATGTGTGGTATTTGTTATAAATGTACGTTGGTACATAGAGGGTGATAAGAAGCTGTACATGGAGGGACTTAGGACCCAGGGGAGTGTAGGTGAAGCATGGAACCGGTAGTCTGTACCGTGGCAGTAACCTGCATGAGGAAGTTATGCTAATAAAGAGTTGAGTTAAGAGCAGTTTGTTCTCTCGTGATTATATGTTCATTTAAAAACACCACAATATGTGTTTTGATATTGTCACGTTTGATCCTGTAACGAGACGATCATGTGTGTGTGTGTGTGTGTGTATGTGGGGGGGAGGATAATAACGCGTTAACTTGCCCAGCACTAAATAAAATACATAAAGACATTTAGTAATTTATTGTTGAATGAGCTGTAAATGTGGTGTTTAAAAATCAGATGTTTCAGAATGTATTTACATGAACGTTCATTGTGTCGTGATCATTGTTTATATTTCTAAGTGTGTTCTTCAAGTCACATTTTTATGGAAGCCCATCTCCACCACTGTGAGGAAACAATGAAGGTCCTGTAAGTCATAATAATGAGATAGTAAGTCATAATAATGAGATACTATCTCATTATAATGAGATAGTATGTCATTATAATGAGATAGTAAGTCATTATAATGAGATAGTAAGTCATTATTATGAGATAGTAAGTCATAATAATGAGATAGTAAGTCATTATAATGAGATAGTAAGTCATAATAATGAGATACTATCTCATTATAATGAGATAGTAAGTCATAATGAGATACTATCTCATTATAATGAAATAGTATGTCATTATAATGAGATAGTAAGTCATAATAATGACATACTATCTCATTATGAGATAGTAAGTCATAATGAGATAGTAAGTCATTATTATGAGATAGTAAGTCATTATTATGAGATAGTAAGTCATTATTATGAGATAGTAAGTCATAATAATGAGATACTATCTCATTATAATGATAGTATGTCATTATAATGAGATAGTAAGTCATTATGAGATAGTAAGTCATTATGAGATAGTAAGTCATAATGAGATAGTAAGTCATTATGAGATAGTAAGTCATAATGAGATAGTAAGTCATAATGAGATAGTAAGTCATTATGAGATAGTAAGTCATCATGAGATAGTAAGTCATTATGAGATAGTAAGTCATAATGACTTACTATCTCATTATAATGACATACTATCTCATTATAATGAGATAGTAAGTCATAATAATGACATACTATCTCATTATGAGATAGTAAGTCATTATTATGAGATAGTAAGTCATTATTATGAGATAGTAAGTCATAATAATGAGATACTATCTCATTATAATGATAGTATGTCATTATAATGAGATAGTAAGTCATTATGAGATAGTAAGTCATAATGAGATAGTAAGTCATTATGAGATAGTAAGTCATAATGAGATAGTAAGTCATAATGAGATAGTAAGTCATTATGAGATAGTAAGTCATCATGAGATAGTAAGTCATCATGAGATAGTAAGTCATTATGAGATAGTAAGTCATAATAATGAGATACTATCTCATTATAATGATAGTATGTCATTATAATGAGATAGTAAGTCATAATGAGATAGTAAGTCATTATGAGATAGTAAGTCATCATGAGATAGTAAGTCATCATGAGATAGTAAGTCATTATGAGATAGTAAGTCATAATAATGAGATACTATCTCATTATAATGATAGTATGTCATTATAATGAGATAGTAAGTCATGAGATAGTAAGTCATTATGAGATAGTAAGTCATTATGAGATAGTAAGTCATTATGAGATAGTAAGTCATGAGATAGTAAGTCATTATGAGATAGTAAGTCATAATGAGATAGTAAGTCATGAGATAGTAAGTCATAATGAGATAGTAAGTCATACTAATGAGAAACTATCTCATTATAATGATAGTATGTCATAATAATGAGATACTATCTCATTATAATGATAGTATGTCATTATAATGAGATAGTAAGTCATAATGAGATAGTAAGTCATTATGAGATAGTAAGTCATTATTATGAGATAGCAAGTCATAATAATGAGATAGTAAGTCATAATAATGAGTTACTATCATTATAATGAGATAGTAAGTCATAACTAGAAAATGCATTTCCTGCTGAAAATGCGTTGGAATGCTGAAAGCTGAAATGAATCTCAAAAACATTGCTGAAAATAGATATCCAATTTAAAAACAATTGCAAAAAGCTTAATAATTCAAACAGTTGAAAGATTATAAATATGAAGTCATATGTAGCTGAAAGTATAAGAAGAAGAAGGCTTTGAAAGTTGAAGAAGTTTAACAGGATTTGAAGTTAATCCATGGGGCTTTTATTTTGAAAGGGTGGGGCTGGGTGGGGGGGAGAGGAGACATAATCATAATGTTTGACACATAAACAGAGGTTATTAAATGACAGGCTTCATCACAAGCATTTCAGTTATATTTCACTCTGTGGGGCTTTTATTTTGAAATGGGGTGTGGGGGGGAGAAGGGGAGAGGAGATGGACTCATATTGTTAGATTAACACAAACAGGTTATTAAATGACAGGCTTCATCACAAGCATTTCAGTTAGAATTCATTCTGTGGGGCTTTTATTTTGAAATGGGGTGTGGGGGGGGGAGATAAGGGGAGAGGAGATGGACTCATAATGTTAGATAAACATAAACAGGTTATTAAATGTCAGGCTTCATCATAAGCATTTCAGTTAGAATTCATTCTGTGGGGCTTTTATTTTAAAATGGGGTGTGTGTGTGTGGGGGGGGGGGATCCTCTAAAGATCTCTAAGAACCTGAATGACTGTATGAGAGAGAGACACAGAGAGAGAGAGAGAGAGAGAGAGGAGTGCGTGTGTGTCTGTGAGTCTGTGTGTTTATCAACATCACTAATGAGCTTAATCAGAAACACCTGTGTCCTTGCAGCCTTTTCATGGAGATAAAACAGGGAAACACCTCTCAAACAAATCCTCAAAACTCCCATAACCGTAGCTCCTATTGCTCCGATATTAATAAATGAGAGGAAGGATGAGTTGAAGAACAGATCCTGTAAAAATTGTGTCTGTAGTGTAAAAAATGTGGCTGAACTGGCGATCTAGAAATGGGGGTACCGTGTTCTGTGGAAGATGTTTTTGAAGCAAAATTTAACATTGGTCTCTATGGAGCAGAAAGTTGGTTTTCCTCTCAATTACAGGCTTCTGTGCCAAATGTGGAAATCTGTGGGATTCCACAGTCATTTGTCTACGACAAGGACAAGATTAGCTACTTCTACATCCAGAAATTATGCATGAAGAGTGAAGATTGTGGACACAGTGGCAAAAGACAAATGTTTTTTTCACAAGAATCTCAAGCTGCTCTTCACTCTAGCGGTGACATCACGCACTCTAAGCTGCGCAATACACACCCATTATAAAGTCAGAAAAGGAGTGAAAAAATCATAAAAGTTAAAATGGGACAGTTCAAAAAGTATAAAAGATATCAAAAAGCTGAATAATGCGGCAATAGATCAGGGTTTTCCCAACATTTGAAAGTTTAAATGGTGTCTGTAGCTGAAAGTATGAGGAAGTAGAAGGATTTGAAAGTTGAAGAGGATTTGAACATTTTCTCCATTGAAACCCATTCAAAAAAAAAATTGCAAAAAGCTTAATAATTCATAAAGTTTAAAGGTTAGAAATATGAAAAGTCATAGCACACGTGTCCTTAATGAGCTGAACATTTTGATAGTTGAACGGTTTCTGTAGCTTAAAAAATGTGGAAGGAGTTAAGTAGCCAAATACGGGCGGAAGAAATATAAGAAGTTTAACTAGAAAATGCATTTCCTGCTGAAAATGCGTTGGAATGCTGAAATGAATCTCAAAAACATTGCTGAAAATAGATATCCAATTTTAAAAAAATTGCAAAAAGCTTAATAATTCAAAAAGTTGAAAGATTACAAATATGAAGTCATATGTAGCTGAAAGTATGAGAAGAAGAAGGCTTTGAAAGTTGAAGAAGTTTAACAGGATTTGAAGATTTTCTCCATAGAGATCCCATTCAAAAGAAAACTGCAAATAGCTTAATAATTCAAAGAATTTAAAGATTACAAATATGAAAAGTCATATCACCCCTCTCCTGAAAGAGCTGAACATTTTGATATTCGAATGGTTTCTGTGGCTTAAAAAATGTCAGCAGTAGTGATATTTGTAGTAGTAGTACTAGAAGTTGTAGTTGTAGTAGAAGTATTATTAGTAGTAGAAGTATTAGTAGCATTATAATAAGTAGTAGCAGTAGTGATATTTGTAATAGTAGTAGTAGAAGTTGTAGTTGTAGTAGAAGTATCATTAGTAGTAGAAGTATTAGTATTTAGAAGAAGTAGTAGAAGTAGTAGTAGTAAATAATATAACAGTAGTAGTAGTAGTAATAGTAATGGCAGTATTTGAAAAAGTCTAATTTTGAGCTTAATGTTTACATACAGTTAATCCATGGGGCTTTTATTTTGAAAGGGTGGGGCTGGGTGGGGGGAAGAGAGGAGACATAATCATAATGTTTGACACATAAACAGAGGTTATTAAATGACAGGCTTCATCACAAGCATTTCAGTTATATTTCACTCTGTGGGGCTTTTATTTTGAAATGGGGTGTGGGGGGGAGAAGGGGAGAGGAGATGGACTCATAATGTTAGATTAACACAAACAGGTTATTAAATGACAGGCTTCATCACAAGCATTTCAGTTAGAATTCATTCTGTGGGGCTTTTATTTTGAAATGGGGTGTGGGGGGGGGGGGAGATAAGGGGAGAGGAGATGGACTCATAATGTTAGATAAACATAAACAGGTTATTAAATGTCAGGCTTCATCATAAGCATTTCAGTTAGAATTCATTCTGTGGGGCTTTTATTTTAAAATGGGGTGTGTGTGTGTGTGGGGGGGGATCCTCTAAAGATCTCTAAGAACCTGAATGACTGTATGAGAGAGAGACACAGAGAGAGAGAGACACAGAGAGAGAGAGAGGAGTGTGTGTGTGTCTGTGAGTCTGTGTGTTTATCAACATCACTAATGAGCTTAATCAGAAACACCTGTGTCCTTGCAGCCTTTTCATGGAGATTAAACAGGGAAACACCTCTCAAACAAATCCTCAAAACTCCCATAACCGTAGCTCCTATTGCTCCGATATTAATAAATGAGAGGAAGGATGAGTTGAAGAACAGATCCTGTAAAAATTGTGTCTGTAGTGTAAAAAATGTGGCTGAACTGGCGATTTAGAAATGGGGTACCGTGTTCTGTGGAAGATGTTTTTGAAGCTAAATTTAACATTGGTCTCTATGGAGCAGAAAGTTGGTTTTCCTCTCAATTACAGGCTTCTGTGTCAAATGTGTAAATCTGTGGGATTCCACAGTCATTTGTCTACGACAAGGACAAGATTAGCTACTTCTACATCCAGAAATGATGCATGAAGAGTGAAGATTGTGGACACAGTGGCAAAAGACAAATGTTTTTTTCACAAGAATCTCAAGCTGCTCTTCACTCTAGCGGTGACATCACGCACTCTAAACTGCGCAATACACACCCATTATAAAGTCAGAAAAGGGCTGAAAAAATCATAAAAATTAAATTGCTGCAGTTCAAAAAGTATAAAAGATATCAAAAAGCTGAATAATGCGGCAATAGATCAGGGTTTTCTCAACATTTTAAAGTTTAAATGGTGTCTGTAGCTGAAAGTATGAGGAAGTAGAAGGATTTGAAAGTTGAAGAGGATTTGAACATTTTCTCCATTGAAACCCATTCAAAAAAAAAATGTGCAAAAAGCTTAATAATTCATAAAGTTTAAAGGTTATGAATATGAAAAGTCATAGCACACATGAGCTGAAAGAGCTGAACATTTTGATATTTGAACGGTTTCTGTAGCTTAAAAACTGTGGAAGGAGTTAAGTAGCAAAATACGTACGGAAGAAATAGAAGTTGAAGAAGTTGAACTAGAAAATGCATTTCCTGCTGAAAATGCGTTGGAATGCTGAAAGCTGAAATGAATCTCAAAAACATTGCTGAAAATAGATATCCAATTTAAAAACAATTGCAAAAAGCTTAATAATTCAAACAGTTGAAAGATTATAAATATGAAGTCATATGTAGCTGAAAGTATAAGAAGAAGAAGGCTTTGAAAGTTGAAGAAGTTTAACAGGATTTGAAGATTTTCTCCATAGAGATCCCATTCAAAAGAAAATTGCAAATAGCTTAATATTTCAAAGAATTTAAAGATTACAAATATGAAAAGTCATATCACCCCTCTCCTGAAAGAGCTGAACATTTTGATATTCGAATGGTTTCTGTGGCTTAAAACATGTCAGCAGTAGTGATATTTGTAGAAGTAGTACTAGAAGTTGTAGTTGTAGTAGAAGTATTATTAGTAGTAGAAGTATTAGTAGCATTATAATAAGTAGTAGCAGTAGTGATATTTGTAATAGTAGTCGTAGAAGTTGTAGTTGTAGTAGAAGTATCATTAGTAGTAGAAGTATTAGTATTTAGAAGAAGTAGTAGAAGTAGTAGTAGTAATAGCTGTAGTAGTGGTCGTAGTATATAATATAACAGTAGTAGTAGTAGTAATAGTAATGGCAGTATTTGAAAAAGTCTAATTTTGAGCTTAATGTTTACATACAGTTAATCCATGGGGCTTTTATTTTGAAAGGGTGGGGCTGGGTGGGGGGGAGAGGAGACATAATCATAATGTTTGACACATAAACAGAGGTTATTAAATGACAGGCTTCATCACAAGCATTTCAGTTATATTTCACTCTGTGGGGCTTTTATTTTGAAATGGGGTGTGGGGGGGAGAAGGGGAGAGGAGATGGACTCATATTGTTAGATTAACACAAACAGGTTATTAAATGACAGGCTTCATCACAAGCATTTCAGTTAGAATTCATTCTGTGGGGCTTTTATTTTGAAATGGGGTGTGGGGGGGGGGGAGATAAGGGGAGAGGAGATGGACTCATAATGTTAGATAAACATAAACAGGTTATTAAATGTCAGGCTTCATCATAAGCATTTCAGTTAGAATTCATTCTGTGGGGCTTTTATTTTAAAATGGGGTGTGTGTGTGTGGGGGGGGGGATCCTCTAAAGATCTCTAAGAACCTGAATGACTGTATGAGAGAGACACACAGAGAGAGAGAGACACAGAGAGAGAGAGACACAGAGAGAGATAGAGAGAGAGGAGTGCGTGTGTGTCTGTGAGTCTGTGTTTATCAACATCACTAATGAGCTTAATCAGAAACACCTGTGTCCTTGCAGCCTTTTCATGGAGATTAAACAGGGAAACACCTCTCAAACAAATCCTCAAAACTCCCATAACCGTAGCTCCTATTGCTCCGATATTAATAAATGAGAGGAAGGATGAGTTGAAGAACAGATCCTGTAAAAATTGTGTCTGTAGTGTAAAAAATGTGGCTGAACTGGCGATTTAGAAATGGGGTACCGTGTTCTGTGGAAGATGTTTTTGAAGCTAAATTTAACATTGGTCTCTATGGAGCAGAAAGTTGGTTTTCCTCTCAATTACAGGCTTCTGTGTCAAATGTGTAAATCTGTGGGATTCCACAGTCATTTGTCTACGACAAGGACAAGATTAGCTACTTCTACATCCAGAAATGATGCATGAAGAGTGAAGATTGTGGACACAGTGGCAAAAGACAAATGTTTTTTTCACAAGAATCTCAAGCTGCTCTTCACTCTAGCGGTGACATCACGCACTCTAAACTGCGCAATACACACCCATTATAAAGTCAGAAAAGGGCTGAAAAAATCATAAAAATTAAATTGCTGCAGTTCAAAAAGTATAAAAGATATCAAAAAGCTGAATAATGCGGCAATAGATCAGGGTTTTCTCAACATTTTAAAGTTTAAATGGTGTCTGTAGCTGAAAGTATGAGGAAGTAGAAGGATTTGAAAGTTGAAGAGGATTTGAACATTTTCTCCATTGAAACCCATTCAAAAAAAAAATGTGCAAAAAGCTTAATAATTCATAAAGTTTAAAGGTTATGAATATGAAAAGTCATAGCACACATGAGCTGAAAGAGCTGAACATTTTGATATTTGAACGGTTTCTGTAGCTTAAAAACTGTGGAAGGAGTTAAGTAGCAAAATACGTACGGAAGAAATAGAAGTTGAAGAAGTTGAACTAGAAAATGCATTTCCTGCTGAAAATGCGTTGGAATGCTGAAAGCTGAAATGAATCTCAAAAACATTGCTGAAAATAGATATCCAATTTAAAAACAATTGCAAAAAGCTTAATAATTCAAACAGTTGAAAGATTATAAATATGAAGTCATATGTAGCTGAAAGTATGAGAAGAAGAAGGCTTTGAAAGTTGAAGAAGTTTAACAGGATTTGAAGATTTTCTCCATAGAGATCCCATTCAAAAGAAAATTGCAAATAGCTTAATAATTCAAAGAATTTAAAGATTACAAATATGAAAAGTCATATCACCCCTCTCCTGAAAGAGCTGAACATTTTGATATTCGAATGGTTTCTGTGGCTTAAAACATGTCAGCAGTAGTGATATTTGTAGAAGTAGTACTAGAAGTTGTAGTTGTAGTAGAAGTATTATTAGTAGTAGAAGTATTAGTAGCATTATAATAAGTAGTAGCAGTAGTGATATTTGTAATAGTAGTCGTAGAAGTTGTAGTTGTAGTAGAAGTATCATTAGTAGTAGAAGTATTAGTATTTAGAAGAAGTAGTAGAAGTAGTAGTAGTAATAGCTGTAGTAGTGGTCGTAGTATATAATATAACAGTAGTAGTAGTAGTAATAGTAATGGCAGTATTTGAAAAAGTCTAATTTTGAGCTTAATGTTTACATACAGTTAATCCATGGGGCTTTTATTTTGAAAGGGTGGGGCTGGGTGGGGGGGAGAGGAGACATAATCATAATGTTTGACACATAAACAGAGGTTATTAAATGACAGGCTTCATCACAAGCATTTCAGTTATATTTCACTCTGTGGGGCTTTTATTTTGAAATGGGGTGTGGGGGGGAGAAGGGGAGAGGAGATGGACTCATATTGTTAGATTAACACAAACAGGTTATTAAATGACAGGCTTCATCACAAGCATTTCAGTTAGAATTCATTCTGTGGGGCTTTTATTTTGAAATGGGGTGTGGGGGGGGAGATAAGGGGAGAGGAGATGGACTCATAATGTTAGATAAACATAAACAGGTTATTAAATGTCAGGCTTCATCATAAGCATTTCAGTTAGAATTCATTCTGTGGGGCTTTTATTTTAAAATGGGGTGTGTGTGTGTGGGGGGGGGATCCTCTAAAGATCTCTAAGAACCTGAATGACTGTATGAGAGAGACACACAGAGAGAGAGAGACACAGAGAGAGAGAGAGAGAGAGGAGTGTGTGTGTGTGTGTCTGTGTGTTTATCAACATCACTAATGAGCTTCATCAGAAACACCTGTGTCCTTGCAGCCTTTTCATGGAGATTAAACAGGGAAACACCTCTCAAACAAATCCTCAAAACTCCCATAACCGTAGCTCCTATTGCTCCGATATTAATAAATGAGAGGAAGGATGAGTTGAAGAACAGATCCTGTAAAAATTGTGTCTGTAGTGTAAAAAATGTGGCTGAACTGGCGATCTAGAAATGGGGTACCGTGTTCTGTGGAAGATGTTTTTGAAGCAAAATTTAACATTGGTCTCTATGGAGCAGAAAGTTGGTTTTCCTCTCAATTACAGGCTTCTGTGTCAAATGTGTAAATCTGTGGGATTCCACAGTCATTTGTCTACGACAAGGACAAGATTAGCTACTTCTACATCCAGAAATGATGCATGAAGAGTGAAGATTGTGGACACAGTGGCAAAAGACAAATGTTTTTTTCACAAGAATCTCAAGCTGCTCTTCACTCTAGCGGTGACATCACGCACTCTAAGCTGCGCAATACACACCCATTATAAAAGCAGAAAAGGAGTGAAAAAATCATAAAAGTTAAACTGCTGCAGTTCAAAAAGTATAAAAGATATCAAAAAGCTGAATAAGGTGGCAATAGATCAGGGTTTTCTCAACATTTTAAAGTTTAAATGGTGTCTGTAGCTGAAAGTATGAGGAAGTAGAAGGATTTGAAAGTTGAAGAGGATTTGAACATTTTCTCCATAGAAACCCATTCAAAAAAAAAAATGCAAAAAGCTTAATAATTCATAAAGTTTAAAGGTTATGAATATGAAAAGTCATAGCACACATGAGCTGAAAGAGCTGAACATTTTGATATTTGAACGGTTTCTGTAGCTTAAAAAATGTGGAAGGAGATAGATAGCAAAATACGTACGGAAGAAATAGTTGAATAAAGAGAAACAGGATAACAATAGTTGGAATGCTTAACAGCATTCCAACAATAATGACTTACAGGATCTTATTGTTTCCTCAGTGGTGGAGATGGGCTTCCACACCTTTGGTCCACATTGAATCTGCTGAAAGAGAAAAGAAAGTAAGCAGGTTGATGAACAAACTCGACTGATTTTCCTGTAAAGTTTTACTGGAGATTCTCCTTCAGCAGAAAACAAGAACTAAAGTCTCTCAGCTCCTCATCTCTGATCAGTGTTTCACAGACGGAGCTGAACTCCTTTATTTCTTCCTCCTCCTCCTCCTCCTCCTCAGTCTTTTCTCAGCTCCTCCAGGAGCTCCAGGCGGTCTGTGGGTCGGTACCCGGCCTTCGTCCAGTCTGCAGCCCAGAGAGAGTGACTCTCTTCCAGCTGTGTGTGTATCTGAAGCGCTGCAGCGTCCAGCAGCTGGGAGATCACATCTCACGTCTCTCCAGAGAACGTTTGTCTTCTTTACAACTCTCCACTGACATCAATCACATCAATCATCTGAATCACATGACTCATCTGAATCACATCAATCATCTGAATCACATCAATCATCTGAATCACATCAATCACATGAATCACCTGAATCACATGAATCACCTGAATCATCTGAATCACATCAATCATCTGAATCACCTGAATCACATCAATCACATCAATCACATCAATCACCTGAATCACATGAATCATCTGAATCACATGACTCATCTGAATCACATCAATCATCTGAATCACATCAATCACATGAATCATCTGAATCACATGACTCATCTGAATCACATCAATCATCTGAATCACATGACTCATCTGAATCACATCAATCACATGACTCATCTGAATCACATGACTCATCTGAATCACATGAATCATCTGAATCACATGACTCATCTGAATCACATCAATCACATGAATCATCTGAATCACATGACTCATCTGAATCACATCAATCATCTGAATCACATGAATCATCTGAATCACATCAATCACATGAATCATCTGAATCACATGACTCATCTGAATCACATCAATCACATGACTCATCTGAATCACATGACTCATCTGAATCACATCAATCACATGAATCATCTGAATCACATGACTCATCTGAATCACATCAATCACATGACTCATCTGAATCACATGACTCATCTGAATCACATGAATCATCTGAATCACATGACTCATCTGAATCACATCAATCATCTGAATCACATGAATCATCTGAATCACATCAATCACATGAATCATCTGAATCACATGACTCATCTGAATCACATCAATCACATGACTCATCTGAATCACATGACTCATCTGAATCACATGACTCATCTGAATCACATCAATCATCTGAATCACATGAATCATCTGAATCACATCAATCACATGAATCATCTGAATCACATGACTCATCTGAATCACATCAATCACATGACTCATCTGAATCACATGACTCATCTGAATCACATCAATCACATGAATCATCTGAATCACATGACTCATCTGAATCACATCAATCACATGACTCATCTGAATCACATGACTCATCTGAATCACATGAATCATCTGAATCACATGACTCATCTGAATCACATCAATCATCTGAATCACATGAATCATCTGAATCACATCAATCACATGAATCATCTGAATCACATGACTCATCTGAATCACATCAATCACATGACTCATCTGAATCACATGACTCATCTGAATCACATGACTCATCTGAATCACATCAATCACATGAATCATCTGAATCACATGACTCATCTGAATCACATCAATCACATGACTCATCTGAATCACATGACTCATCTGAATCACATGAATCATCTGAATCACATGACTCATCTGAATCACATCAATCATCTGAATCACATGACTCATCTGAATCACATCAATCACATGAATCATCTGAATCACATGACTCATCTGAATCACATCAATCATCTGAATCACATGAATCATCTGAATCACATCAATCACATGAATCATCTGAATCACATCAATCATCTGAATCACATGAATCACCTGAATCACGTGAATCACATGACTCATCTGAATCACATGACTCATCTGAATCACATCAATCATCTGAATCACATGAATCACATGAATCACATGAATCACCTGAATCACATGAATCATCTGTGGGAATTCTTCTTAAATGACATTTATTTTGTTTTAATTTCATAAACTATTTTCTTTGGTAGAAAGTAGTTTCATTGAAAACTCTTGAACATCATCTTTAATGCTTTGAGCTTTAAAATAACTTTTGAAAGTGTTAAAATATATATATTTTTAATTTCACAACCAAAACATATTTAATATAACCCGACCACATGTTTGTACAAACACAGAAATAAATGAATGTATATATATTCTCCTGTGTACTTACACGCCGTTATTTTGTGGTTGTGTTTGATATTTACAATAATTTAAGATTATTGCATTTTATTGGCCGGGTTAGCATTTAGCATCTTTAGCATCCGATTTAATATTTTAAGACAAAAATGAAACAAAGACACAAATATACAAATGCATCAGTTATTAGATGTTCACTTTATATTATTTAATGTTTTAAATTAATATTTTATGTATACGTTTACGAGCCGTGCATCTTAACAGTCATGAATATGTTGTAAAAATGCTGAATAATTAAATTTCGTTTTCAAACAGTGAAAATGTGTTTTAGTCTAAAGTAGTAAATCATTCGTAGTTCAGTGAATATTCTACAGATGAAGCTAAACAAACAGGACGGAGCAGTAACAACAGCGACTCAACGTGTCTCTGGCTCCTCTTCACCTTCACGCCATAAAGATCCGTTAATAAACAAATCACGTTAATGAATGAGTCAAACGCTAATATTCCACCATCATAATAATAGAATGATGGCGCTGCCTTTTCATTTGTCTTTATAATGTGAACTGCAAAAATTTAAAAACACTGCAGAGATTATTATTATATTATTATTATTGTATTATTATATAATATATTATTATTATATTATAGTATTATTATTATATCATATTATATTATTATACATTATATTATATTATTATTATTATATCATATTATTATTATTATATCATATTATATTATTATTATATTATTATTATTATATCATATTATATTATTATATCATATTATATTATTATTATTATATCATATTATTATTATTATATCATATTATATTATTATTATTATATCATATTATATTATATCATATTATTATTATATCATATTATATTATTATTATTATATCATATTATATTATATCATATTATTATTATATCATATTATATTATTATATCATATCATATTACTGTCACTTTCTCCTCTGCAGCGGAAGAAAACTCATTTTCGCCCTCTTAATTTTATTTTCATGCCTCTGAATACAAATATTTAATATTGTTCTATAACATTAAATATTCATGACTAAATAAGAAACAGAAAAAATAAATCTTTAGATGTAATTTATTCAAAGTTTACACTCAAAAACGTGGCTAATCTGAGACCGCGTGGACGACTGATTGGACCAGATCATTCTAACAGTGAGCAGTTTAGAGAAAAAAAAAAAATCTATGTGAAGAAACTCAAACTCTTCTGATGTTCAGTGTGTGTGTGTGTGTATCTGTGTGTGTGTGTGTATCTGTGTGTGTGTGTGTGTAAAGTATCAACAACCACACGATTCATCATTAATCAGATGTGAACAGACAAAAACACTTCCTTCCTTCCCTCCAGCTCCCCTTGTTTCCTTTCCTTCTTCGTGTGGCTTCAGCATGTTGACGTCTGCTGCTTATTAAACTGCGACACTACTTTTTTATTTGCACAGAACACATATAAAAGTGCTCAAACAACAACACTGTGTGTTTGTGCTTATCTGAGACGGATAAAGTCTGCGATGTTTGTTTTAACTCACTTTGAACACCAGGCGGGTGGAGTTTAGGGCCCAAGTAGGACAGGGAGTGTCAGAAAGATTAGATGAGATTTAAAGTGAAAACGTTTCAGTTGTGATGTTCTGGTGGTCTCTACTGTGTTTCAGAGTACATCCTGTCAGCCCTGAGGAGCCCCAAAAGGAGGCGGGCTCTAAATAAGCTAAGGAGGCGGAGCATCACAGAGCTCCTCCCACTGAGATGCACGCTGCAGACTCTGGCCGCGCTGCAGGTCGACTCCAACCACAAAGTCTGCAAAGCTGCAGCCAGCTGTCTGTGTAGAGCTGCAGGCTGCAAGGCCTTCAGGAGTCAGGTAGAGGCCACCGCATGCTAACATTTAACATGCATATTAATATACATATTGTTTACTATGCAGGCTGCAAGGCCTTCAGGAGTCAGGTACACCAGAGATCTCTGTGTTGACCTCCTCCACCTCCTCCTCCTCCAGGCCATAGTTTACTACACAGAGAGTTTGAAGAGCCCTGATGCTCAGATCCAACATGGCTCCTGTCTGGCTCTTAAATGCCTCAGGGCCACAGAGAGCGTGGACCACATATCAGATTTGTGGAGATCAGCTGATGAAGATCTTTGCAGCGCTGCCAGAGAAACTGTCCTCTCTTTTGGTACAAACATGAATCATATTTTAATTCATTAGTATGTAATGATATTATTATTATTATGATCTCTATCTGTTGTGTGCAGGTAAAAAGGGCCACCAGGCCTTCCAGAGGATGGAGCAGCTGTACACTGAAAGGCAGGAGGTCGTCTACCAGAACCAGGAGACTGAGAGTACCTTCCTCTAGGAAACAAGCGTGGACCTTAAAGAGGTCTTTTCTCTGGTGGGATCCGACATGAAGCGCCTCAGTGATCCAGACGGTCAGAGACCAGAGGAAGTGTCCGTGAAGTTTGAAGAGCTCTGTGGTTCCTTCATGATGGATGAGGAAGAGGAACTTTCTCTGCTTCATACTCAGACTTTACTGGAAACGTGAATTTATTTTGTTGAGTTTTTGCATAAAGAAGAATGACTTCGTTTAAAGGTCTACATGGTTGTTTTATTGCAAAGTGAAGGAGAAATGTATTCATATTATACACAATGTCATAAGTGTGATTAAGAAGCATAATGAGCCAAACTATGATGTGAACATTAAACTCCTCTGAACAGAGGCCGGGGTTCAAACAGAGAAAGCTGATTCTATTAAATTCGACTTCATTGTTTATCAGCTTTTGAACATAATGGAGCTGCTGAGATGTGACATTCAGGGACTCCAGAGGATCGTAGGTCAAACCAGCATTTAAAAGCTTTCACTCCGTTCTTCACAAGCAGAATTTACTCCAGAGTTTCATACTTTGCTTTGGGAGAGTTGTCATTGGAGATACGCATTGATTAGCATTGATTTAGCCTGAAGAAGAGTTCAGTCCTGAGGCAACAATGAAGAATAGTAAGACTTTATAAAAAGGTACAAAACAGGTGCTAAACTGATGCTTTAATGCAGTGATTCTCAACTGGTGGGTCGCAACCCAAAAGTGGGTCGCGACCCGTTTTCAGTGGGTCGCGGGCCTTTCCCTGACAAAAAACAAAAAAGTGATTTTATTTTGAAGGGCATTTTTTATGCAGCGGAATTATTCCAGCATTTACAGCACTTGTTCAGCGGTGCAGGAAAAACACCGACCAGTGCGTTGTGAATCACATCACGTGATGCAGCTCAGCCAATCAAAGATGGGCATTCTGACAAGTTTCCTGACTTGAGTGAGATGTACACACCGTGACACACGGAGAGAGACGAGGTTATAGACAGCAGAGCAGGACTGTTGAGTTGAGACTTGTGAAAGTGAAATCATAGGACGATTTCCAAAAGAGAGAAATGTCCAGAGAGACCAGAGTCATTAGACTCTGACTGGACAGACTCATAGAAGTGAATTCTTCCAACACTCATTTCGGAAGATGAGTAAATATAATATTGTGGCTTTTTCACTTCACCCTGAATGAACTGAATTTAAAGCTGCAGAGCAATTCAGTGAAAATAACTTTTCTAAAATGAATTTTGTTACGAAATTTATTTTTTAATCCAGCCGTTATTTTACTTGAAATGAGAAGAACATTTATTCATGTATTTCTATGTATTATTTATAATCCATCCAGTTACATTTGAACAATTAGAATAATAATTATTAAAATATAATTGATGTGTACTTTCTTTATTTGATTTGACAGTTGTTTACTACACAGAGACGTTACTACTACTAGACTTCTTGAATATAGATATATATTATATATAGTGGGTCGCGGCTTGTCATTAAGGGGTGATGGTGGGTCCCGCAGCCAGACCAGTTGAGAACCACTGCTTTAATGCATGAAAGAGTTAAAGACGTGTCACTCAAAACTTTAAAAATGTGACTTCATACATTCAATAATGTGCCACTAAATCAGCTAGAATCCAGTTCTGC
This sequence comes from Anarhichas minor, assembly GCF_050575085.1. Classification (NCBI taxonomy): domain Eukaryota; kingdom Metazoa; phylum Chordata; class Actinopteri; order Perciformes; family Anarhichadidae; genus Anarhichas; species Anarhichas minor. Next base: position 121,860 of record NW_027466535.1, on the reverse strand, counting down.
AACTGTTATTTTCATTATAAATAATTATTTAGTTGATTAATGGATTGTTTGTTTTGTCTCTAAAATGTCTCGTTTTTGTTTGATTATTTTGTTCAATTAACTTTGATATATAAACAGATAATTAAGGAGCTGGAAGCTGTAAATTCTTAACATCTTATTATTTCCACCTGAAATAAAGCTGGAAAGAGCTTGTGTGTTGCAACCTTCATATTCACTTCAGTGTTGTTTATTCTTTCATGGTTCTCCTCTTGGATAATTGATGATCAATATTTCTGAGGTCTGTTTTGGCTTCAGCCGTCACCACTGAATCAGGCCAGTGCTGCCCTCTGCTGGACTGGTGAAGTGAAGCTGAGGATGGGGTTAAACTGACCTTTGACCTCTCTGACTGGGACATTTAAGGAATGTTTGTGAGGTCGATAAAATGTCCTGAGAAGATGATGTTAGTCAGCTTTTTGTGTGCAAGGCAGAGAAAGTACAAGTCAACTCTGCATCGTTTATGGAGGTTTTTAGTTCAACAAATGTAATCACAACGCTAAAATGTGATCATTACACTCCTCACAATATTCTAACAATTACAACAGGAACATTTTCAGCATACCAAAGCTCTAAATCAGATGTTATAATGTATAACAACCATTTATCTGAAGATAAATCAGACGCAAACGAAACCTTTAAAATGTTCTGAACATTGACAAGAAGCAGGACCAGAAGGTTTGAAGATTTGTAAAATGAATAACTGAAAAAATGAATGTTTGAATATGATTTTAACATGTTATCTTTCCCACATGTTAAGAACAGATTTGACTTGGTGAAACCTCCTGGAATTAAAATGTGAACACCAGTTATTGTCTTTAGTTCGGTTTTACTGACTAACTGAAATCTAAAGATGTTTAATGTTGATCAGGTTAGCGTGTTAGCATGCTAACATCTGTTAATGAGCAATAAACACAAAGCACAGCTGAGGCTGATGGGAATATGTCATAAGTATTATAGTTTTGACCTGATGATGGCGCAAGACCAGGGGTCACCAACCTTTTTTAAACTGAGAGCTACTTCAAGGGTACCGAGTAGTACGAAGGGCTACTTATTTGATACAAACTTCCTGAATAACAAAGTTGCACAGATCACCTTTTAATAATAATAATAATATATGTGAAGAGACTGTTTGATCACATGTCAGTTAATTATTCCTCACAATAATTATTAATAATGATTTCCACAACAATGATGGTATAGCTACACATACATATTTAAACATGCAACTTTTATTTCTGTTAATCTGTTTCAACATTTGAAAGTCAGAGGTATCACATCTCTGATATTTTTGTATCATCACATGATTAAAGCCGGTTACTTTTGCACATAGCGCCTGCTGGTGAATGATGCAGTGGTGATGTAGACATTTTGTGAAGTCTGGGTCACCTTTGCATTGCGCAATGAAGCCGCATGCCGGCCCGTCATCGCGGGAGCCCCGTCTGTTGTCACCGACACCAGCTTTTCCAATGGTACCTTTTTCTCCACGAAGAAACTAGTAACTAGTCTCGTCTATAGCCGAGCGGGGATCCAACCCTCCGAGGCGCTCGAGCGTCTTCGGGCGCCCGCGTTCAAAACCTCTAGTCTGGGCCTTTTTGGTCGGATTGCGTTGCCTCGCCTCTTCCCCCGCCACCCCCGAGTTGTTGCACTGCGGCCTGTTCCGAGGATTTACGGACCTGACGACGGGGTGCGCTTGCGGCGCGCGTCTGGCGCCAACGGGACACTAATGCAAGCGTTTTTGATTAAAAAAAGAACAGCAACTACAATTTTAGACGGAGCTCCATAATGACTAGTGCTATTTTTAGAACATGCCTTACGGGCGACTCACGTGGTCCCTGCGGGCGACAGGGTGCCCGTGGGCACCGTGTTGGCTACCTCTGCGCTAGATGAACGTTTTAGTGATCTTCCAGTTTTACAGTTCATCCCGAGGACATTAAACGCGTCACGGCTCAGCATCCAATAGTTGTCCAGATATTTCACCTCACGGTGGCGCTAGATGAAAAGTCAAAGGACAACAAAAGCCACAGGGTTCATCCTCTGGGGAACATGAATGTCTGTACTAAACATCATCTTTAAGTAAATGATGACTCATCACCTGTTACCTGTTAGGGATAAAACAAAAAAGTTTTTACAATCATGAATAAAAAGTATTCAAGTTTTTGTTGGCTTGTGTATTCTTTCAGATTAATATTCATAAAGCCACACACCTCTCAGTCAGTTCCACTTCTACTAACACGTAAAACTGATCGTGTAACTATTAACATCTTTGTTCTTTAGAGAGCAGTGGAGTAAAGAGCTGAACTAGCTGCTGTACTTTATATACACTTTGATCAATTAAATAACCTGTGGCACTAAGAAGGCCCATAACAGGTTGAATAGGCAGAAAAATGACGACAACGAAGTCGTATAACTCAACAGATTGGTGTCAGACCAAAGTGAGAACAAGACACCAGAGTGGAGAAGTGTCTGATCCACTGGTCACACTGGAAACATGGACAGAAGCTGAACATGTGACATAGGGTGCTTCTCAAGTCTCTTAATTGTCGTTTCCTTGCTCGAACCGGAAGTTGTTTCTGCTCCGCCATATTGACGGCCGTCCCAAAGCTCTAATGTAGCTCTGAGGAGCGAGGATGGAGGATGGAGGAGGGACCTCTGAGGAGCCATGAGCGAGGAACCACGAGAACAGACTTCCAGGAAGTGTTTTAACGGCCGACACGCCCCCTCATTGTTCATCAGTCATGTGATTGGACGCTGCAGCCGATCGGACTGACTGACTGCAGTTTAACACCAGAGTGAAGACAGATCACAGATTAAACTCTAGTTTATATTTGATTAGGTTTCTGATTCACCGTCTGGTTTAAATAAATGTTCATTGTAGTCTGAACAACAAAAGAACCTCAAACAACTTTCTACATTTATTAGAAAGATTTGTGTTTTCATGATCTGATGTTTCCCTCAATAACTTTATTATGAATACAATTAAAGTCAGAGAGAGCTGAGAGACTAAACCCTAGAGAGATAGATAGAGAGATGAAAAACTTTTTACATCATTTATCATCATTTCATTCAGTCACGTGAGGCTGTTCATTCCTGATTGTCGGGTTTGATGAGTTTTATCATTTAAGAGAAACAATCATATTCTGGGTTATTAAATAATGACGTCACAGTCTTTGAAGGTCTCTTCACCGGAGACCCCAGACGTCTTTTAAACGTGTTTTCAACGGAACGATGCTGACCTGGATATTACACAGTATATACTTTATATTGTTTGTATATTGCTATAAGCCAAACAACAATGTTCTGACCGTGTTCTTATTAGTACATTACTTTGTTTTACTCACGTCCTCCACATTTAAACTGTGTACAGCCCCACTCGCTGTCCGCCGTGTATTTTACATGTGAAATGTCCTAAATACTCTATTTTATAACGTTGGGCTACAGGGACAGTCCACAAAGTGTCTCCAACATTAACTAACACACATGTCTATGTTTACTGTTCGTCCATTCATCCATGCCACAAGCTAACACTACTAGCTAGCAGCCTCGCCACCATGGTGAGCATAACATGATATTAGTGGTATGGTAATGATATTTCGGTTTGCAATATTGGAATAAAGTAGTTCAAGTACTTACAGAGTGTGTCGTTAGCGTGAAGCCTCGTTTATTCCGTCAGCTCGTTGACTTCGCTCATCACTCAGTAAGAGCTCGCTAGCTCACATCGTGCCTGTTTCCAGACAGTTTGAGAGTATCGCTGAGCCTCTGATTCTAAGTCCCAGCGCATGCGTGTTCCAGCAGTAAACACAGGGTCCCCAGATAGCAGTCGACTCCGGGGCGGATCCGCCCTCAGGTCGGCAGATCCGCATGGCATCGGCCATGCGCACCGGATACGGGCCGCGCACCGTCACACAGCGGATCCGCACATCGAACGCGCCTTTTTGCTCAGTTCAAATACTGCAGGCAGGTTCTTCTTCTTCTTCTTGTTTGAGGTTTATTGACAGTTGACAAACAATTAATTGGTGCATTACCGCCACCAACTGGTCTGGAGTGTGGATCAGGATGTCTAAGCTACTTATATACAAATTAAACAACGGGTTCATATTTTCTTAATAATATTAATGAATCTAAGATATTGAAATAATACTTGATAACACTCACTTTTTGAGTTATTTTGCAGAATGTATCCACTATATCCAACCGTACCTTCATCGTGCCGAGGTCTGCAATCAGCTGCCCTCTTTCCTGCTCATATTTTTGACATTGTACAATTACATGAACACGTTCTATTGTTTCCTCTTGCCCACAATAGTCGCATTTCCCTGTTTCGTGTTGACCTATTTTTTGAAGCATACCGTTTAGGCCAGTGTGTCCAAATCTAAGCCTTGATATCACCGCTTCCTCTCTCCTGTTCCTTCCTGCACATCTCATGTCTCCCACTTTCCTCTGAACTCGGTAAAACCATCGTCCTTTCCCGTCTTCTTCCCATTGCTTCTGCCACCTTTCCTTCAACCTCTGATGATACTTTTAGTTTCTGATTTACTGAAGCTGACTGTAACATTAGTGCAGCTCATTTTTGTGGCTCTTTTGCAGCTTTATCTGCCATCTCATTTCATTTGACCCCGATATGTGCTGGTACCCACAGGAATATGACCGTCAGACCCATCATTTGAATTCTGTATAATGTTTGTTGTATTTCTATAAGGATGTCTGGTCTGCTGTTTCACAATCTCATCATCTGTGGCGACACGTGAGACGTGATTCTTTCTGATGTCATCTGTGATCACAAGCAGATCATAATCCCACGAACCCTCAGTGCAACATCTAGCCGACATGCAGTCTGGAAGCTAGCGGCTGTCTGGCATGTAAAGGTTTGCTATGCTATATTCAGAGCTAAAATATCATAGAACTATTATGTAAAGATATAGTCGAGTAACATCTACCTGAGCAGAGAATGAAGTTGAAGTTGCAAAGAGAATTTGTAAGTTTGAACACTAAGACCTGTGGGTGACTTCACATCGTTTTCATTAAATATTAGTTACTTACGCAGGAGCAAAGTCTTCGACTCCGTCCGGCCGAAGGACTTTTCCCCATTTATCCCTTTCCAGTTTATTCTCTTCCAACATCATCACTGAACACGAGGACAAGATGTTCCATGTGACCGGGTGTGTGTCATGTCCTCCAATGGTTGCCAGGGACGAAATCTAAAATGGATCAAAAAAGTACTGTTAACATCTGATACTTTACAGAATGTTTTTATAATACATTTTCATCCAACAGGGTATTATCCAGTGTTAATACCTACAGTATAATATAGAATAGTTCAAATCAAGATTGACTTTAATCAGATTTGATTGAGATGCTTCATACAACAAACACACTCACCACTCTCCTTCAGCTGAGAGTTGAGGATCTTTAAGGCGTTCCTCAACATGTTCCACTTCCTCCAGTGAGTTAAATGGAAACTGTTCTGGCTCAGTCACTTCCACTTCTTGGCCAGTCGTGTGCAGCTTGTTGGTGAGATAGTTTACTCTGGTGATGAATTGGTCTTGCTGATGTTTAATGTTCTCCAGTAAGCTCATGATATGAACTTCAGCAGCTGTTAAACAAGAACATTAGGATTAGGTTAAAACATTCTTTGGACAACTGATTAAGACAGATTTCACTAAACATGTGGAAACAGCAAGTTCTCTTTTTAAGGTGACTCAAACAACAGAATAAGATATGCAGGAAGTCAACTCCTTCATCACAGCACAAAGCCCCACAAGAAACAGAAGATGGCCCAGTCAGTTGATTTGTTTAAAAAAAACACACTAAATCTAATAAGCATGAGAAACACAGTGGTTGGCTCCTCTAGTGCAGGCATGTCCAAAGTCCGGCCCGCGGGCCAATCACGGCCCGAGGTCAGATGTCATACGGCCCGCACCTTCTGTCTTAAGATGCATTATTTATGGCCCGCCAGCACAGTCAACACGGAATGAGTAAATCATACAAAGTCAACATGCAATTCCTCTTTTTACCTCATGGTGGCAGCACCACCCTGTAACTGTAAAAAAAGGAAAGCCGATAACGAGGGCCGCCGCTTCGAGGAGATGAGATCGCAATATGTTTTCACCGAAAACCGAAACAACTGCGTCTGCCTACTTTGTCATGAGACTGTTGCCTTGTTTAAGGAATATAATGTAAAGAGACACCACGAGACCAAACATGCTAATGCTACAACAAGCTATCAGAGAGCGACCGAGCTAGAAAAGTGAAGAAACTCCAAGATAACTTGGCCTCACAGCAGCGGCCCATGAGTCACATGAACACATCACCACAGCCAGCTAGGAGTGGCCATGCTAACTGCTAAACATGGCTATCATCAGACACTAAGAGACAACTGGGTTGTTCTTCGTGAGCCTGTTTCATGTGTGTTGAACTGAAATGTGAGACAGCTTTTCACTACGTCATATTTAAGATTGCCTTGAGGTGAAAACATTGATTGGTTTCTATGTACTTAGCTTGAACCATTAGGTTCGTGCTCACTGGGTATGAACAGGACACAGGACACAGTTTAACAGACTACAGAGAGAAACACCTCTACAGTGGTGATCACTGTGTGTCTTTATTAGTTATTAGTGTTATTAGTTACTGTTATTAAGTACAGTGATCATGTGAACAGACACTAACTTATGTAATGGGAAAATATGTCATAGTCTCATGTGAAGGTTTAAAGAATGTAAGTCCTAAAAGTGCAGACACCAAACTGTAGTTTCAGTAGATGACTTTAATTAGTTTAGTATCCAGGTGTCTTGTTATCTGTTATCATTGTGCACTGTTTCTTTCTTCTTCGTAAGACAGAGACACAGAGAGGCTTTGATTAACAGAGATCCTCTGTTTGAAATACTTTTGACTTCCTTTGTGACGCGTTATCTGAAGTTGTAAAGGCGTAAACCTTTGCATGCAGATATGATGTGTGAGGGTAAAGAATGTCTATTCTGTCTCTGCAATGGTCATTTTAACAGTGTCACAGTGGCTTCAAAGGAAGCATCTGTTGTGAGTTTAAACTGTTTATTGTAAGGCAAACTGTGAACAAAGGGATTTGCAAACAGGAGATAAAGCATCTTCCTGACTGTCTTAAATGAAGTATACTAAGGCTCGAAGGATGACCTGCCTTTAACTGTGTTCTTTGTGTATTCTTGTTAGCTAAAGCAGATAACAGGAAGCTGTCTGAGTATAAATGTCCATGCATTGTGACTGTTATGCAGAGCACTCATACAGATGACTGCAATGTGTCTGTGAGACTGTTCTCTTTGCTTGCAAGCAAATAAATTGACTTTACAAACCTTGATCGTTCATCAAAACTCTGTTTTACTTTATATTGATAGAAAACGTCAACTTTCTTCTCCCGACTAGTCATGAGAAATATTCCACAACACTTATCTAAAGTCTCTCCAGCTGTTAAAGCCGACTGACAGCTGATCAGCTGATCCTCCGTCATCAGAAACAGACGTCGCTTCACGTGACGCTTCAGAGGAAAGGACGTCTCATGTCTCTTAGAACATATTTCCTCGTTCCTCTCTCCTCGCATGGTTTCCTCCATGCATCCCTGGTGGGAGGGACTAGGACGCAAGGAAAGGACCCAAGTGAGGGAAACGGGGATGACATTCACTGTAGTTATGAAGGTCCGCCTTTTCTTTTTGTCTTTTTTCTTCAATAAATGTGTTAGACAATGTCCTTTTTGAAAATTATTTTGCTCCTTTTTTTCAGGAGAAATGTGACTTTCAAAACCAGGCAAGTATTTCATTATTATATGTTATAAATGCTTAAAACAAGTGTGTAATAACAAAAAAGTAAATAAACGGATTTGAATTTTCATCAGTTTCTCTTTATAAACAATTGTAAATGTACATGAACAGAACTTTTGAGATGACAAAAATGAAGTTCAACCTATTTTACATATTCTCAAACAGTTTTGTTTGCCTCGAGCTTTCAGTGTCCATGCTACAGGCTGTTATATTTACTAGATATTGAAAAGCATTATTGTAATAAAGCTGGGAATAAATATCCAGTGTATACAAACTGAATTACTTACTGTGGTTGAGATGGGGACATTCCTCCTGTCTCCTATGTCCTTCCTCCTCCAAACGTCTCGAGGGGACTCTCCTTCCTCTGCCTCGTGGACTCCTCACATGGTGGCGAAAAAGCCGGCAAAAAAAAACTCAAAAACTCTCAGAAACAACACTAATACTATTATTTACAACACTACAATATAATTTATGAAGAAAACACCTGTGAAACATCGCAGAAACACTTCAACAATAGTCAAAAGCTGTACTCACTCGGAGCTGCTGTCCTTCCTGCTCTGCTCACCTCACACTCATCCCCACAGCCTCCTCGCGCCCCTGGTTTCTCCATTACCGTAATGTACCATATATCACTGCAAAGCCCCGCTTCTCAGGTTTCAGAATCCGTTGGAATTACGTCGATTGCGCAAATGGTTGAGGAGTTACGGTAATTTGAATGCTGACGTCACTTTCTGTCGCCGGCGACAGGTTCGCTTTTAGACTTGAGATGTGTCCTTTATAAGCTGGGTGTTCCTGCAGCTGAAAAAGAAGGAGCTCAGGGAGCAGAGGAGCTCCTCCAAGATGGTTTCTACCACACAACCACCAGCAGCTCCCTTTGAGACACATGTTCCCCAAAGCAGAAGGCTGGATATGACCTCACATTATTATGTGCGGGCAGGGGAGGCAGAGCCTCACCTGCCATCATGAAAAGTAAAAAACAAATAATGATCAAAGTAAAATAAATAATACTTCTCTACTGATCTGTGCTATAAATGTAATTTCTGTATGATTTCAATAATTTTAAGCATTTTTAGAGTCAAAATCGCTGAATTTGCGCATGTCCTGTTCAAACAGAGAGGAGACACTGAACAGATTGCGCAATCCCTAACAAACTAGGTTGAGCGCGTGGCTTTTGTTTTCTCATTGTTTGTCACCCGTGTAATATTTGTAGACACTTGTATTATATGTCCTTTATTTCCATAGAACAGGTCATGTATTTCACGTGTAGAATATATTCAGTCGTTGCTGATCTGACAGAAGCCGCAGTGAGAAAGCGCAGAGCGGAGGCGCGCAGTACCTCCGCCTCACTGAAGGGGGCGTGCGAGAGCCCACGGGTCGGGTTATGCTGGTAGTTCCGTTACTCTTCTTCTACACTTCTCTTCTTCTTCTATCTAAGCTTAAACAATTCTCAAAAAACAGGGAAATATGACCAAATCAACGGCGGACAGGTCAAGTAACCTTGTATGTGTTTGTTGTTCTCTTTATAAATCTGTGGTTGTTACACAGATTCTCGCGGGATCGCTTCTGAAACAGGTTGGTGGGCAGGTCGCAGGTCGCAGGTCGTGGAACACACGCTCCTGGTGCATTCAAATATGTTCCTTACCTATGTGTGTGTGTAAAGAATGCTGATATGAAATATGAAAAACAACCAGTAGTCAATGTGCAAGCTGCCAATTGAACGGTGATTTAAGATATATTTGAATATACTGACTCTGAAAGATCGAGTCAGTGCCTCACCAGCCACGAACCTCACCGCACGTCACTGCTCAACAATGTGTTGGTCTCTCCACACCTTCTGACTTCCTGTCTGCGGCTCTCAGCTCCAAGCCCATTGGTTCCTGCTGAAGACGTGGATCTTTAGAAACCGCTCACAGATCTAACGTTTCATTTAAAGTGGACTTAGAGCAGGTTTACAGAGTCCAGGCAGGAAGCGGAGACTACGAGGATCAATGTCAGTGTGAGGTATTAGAATAAACATGAAGCATTGACTTCTATCTTCATCCTGTAGAGCGAGACTCAACGTCCACCATCTGCTGCTGTTTGTCCTTCAAACAGAACGAGCTTCATGACTTCTGGAGCAACATTTCTCAAAGAGAATCAGAATAACAGATATGAACACCGTCCCGCTGTGATCAGCCTCAACTCTGATCTCACGTTCAGTTTAATATTTAGCTCGTAGCTGTGCTTCATGATTTTACTCTTTTTATAATTAATAACGCTCTTATTTCATAAGAACGTGTTATTGTATTTAATACTATGAGAGAATAAACCTGAAGCTCTGTGGCTGTAAAATACTTCTTCAGAGGAAACAGAAGTACAACTACAATAAATACTACATATTTGCATCATGAAGTGAAGATATACATCTCAGATACGTGAGTGATGTTCCTCATTCGGACTCTTTCATTCGTATCGAGTCAAAGGAGACAGAAACATGTAGAACACAGTAGAGATGGTGACACTAGTATAAAAAAATAATAATATATATATATATATATATATATATATAATGTAATTATTAAAACTGATATCTATCGTGTGCCAGAGATAAGTTGTTTAAATCTTAAAAACAAACTAAAGCAGAAGAAACACTTAATCCTTGTTTCAAAAAGTCATTCAAATGCTCTTCATCATCATCATCATCATCTCTAGTTAACACTTTACATCAGTTATTAACGTGTTAACGTGTTCAATGCTGTCCTGAACCAGCTGATCACATCTTCACCGTTAACACACAGAATCTGATGAACTACTCATTTCAGACAAACCCAGAGTGAAGATACGGAATATAATCTTTATCACGTTTAACTTCCAGCTGTGTAACAATCGTTATTACATCGTTATTACCGACACAGCTGGAGCTGCAATAACGGAAGAAGAAGTTTGAGTGATTGAACTGATTGAACGGGTTCATTGTTCACCTTTAAGATGATCACATCTACTTTATACTCTGTAGTTTAATCTCAAGACTTTAACACCTGAAAGAAACGTTAGATTATAGATTTGTGACGACGGAAGAAGTATGAAGAGCTGCTTCTCTCCTGAAATATTAAAGAAGGAAAATACATTTGAAATAAACAAGTTCTACGAGAGATGAAAGAGAAGAATAAACGCACCGCGTGTACCAACTACTCAAAGTACCTTTAAAGAACTTTAGTTTCTCAAAACCTTTTATATTACTGAGACACGGTTCAACACGCTGAGAGAAACTTTATTTAAATTAAAATCAAAGCAATGATGCAACACACACACACACACACACACACACTTAATGAAATAATCAGAAAGAGAACGTCACCCCATGCACAAGAAAAACTAACTGACAAAACAACCAGCGAAGAAGAAGAGACATTCACTCCGAGGAGGAGAGCTGCAGAGCATTGTGGGTAATAACAAGAGGACAGATCTCAGCAGTCATTGATTGTCAGCGTTGCGTTGCTCGTTGCCTCTCTTCTCTCCAGAGCAACTTTAACACTAACTGGGTTTAAAGTTCATCACCATGACACAGAGAAACAAACATGGCCGCCAGTCAGACTGCACACATCTCTCAGCAGGTTGGTGGGAGTTTTGGCAGCTTTTTTTTGGAGAAACCGACATGGCTCTTGAGTAACGCTGGAAGTAAACAAGGACCAGAAGAGGAACCGGAACACTGGACCACAGCTCACCGCAGACAGAAACTCTTTCAAATGTTGAGATGATTTGTCCTTCTAGCGTTTCAAGTCCTCATCTTCCTGTTACAGAAGTTCACAGAGTTTCTCCTCAAGTCTCTCTACAGCATGGAAACTACAGCCCCCATAATCCTCTCCTCCTCTACACCACTTTTGGCCGAGCGCTCTCTGTATTCACCCCCACAGTCACTCACATTACGGTAGATTTATTCTCCAGCGACGCCTCGCTCACCTTCATCCCCCCCCCATATCTCTTATTATTTAACTCTTAGGTCCCGACGATGTTGGGGTCGTGGGCGGCGTCCGGCAGCGCAGCGTCCTGGCAGTGGTACAGGAAGCAGTTCCCCCAGCAGCTGTAGCAGATGAGGAAGAGGGCGGCGAGGAAGACCAGAGCACAGATGGTGCAGGGCTTCCTCTCCAGCAGGAAGCTCAGCAGGTAGAAGCCCATGAACATGGAGTGGTTGAACCACAGCGCCGGGTTCAGAGGCTTGGGGATGAGCAGCACAGGGAGCAGCCACTGGAGGCAGTACATGGTGTCTCCTCCGGGGGGGTCCGGTTCAGGTCCACGTGGGTGGAGGTCTCTGCAGGAGAGCGACGGTAGAAGATGGTGAAATGTGTGAGAGGCGTCCTATCTGATGGAGCAGAGGTCAGAAGTCATCTCTGGAGACTGCAGAGGACAGAAGAGAAGTCCACCATCACCTCGTCAACGACATGACTGACTCAACGGGTTTCAGTGTGTTTGGTCACATGATGAAGAAAAGCAGCAGAACTACACAACTTCAGAGTGATAGTCTCACTGCGCTACAGCAGCACCTCACTCACACATTCTCTGGTTTCGACTTGTTCTCAGACTTCTATGATATCAAAGTGAATCTCTTTAGGTTCTGATGCAATCAACTGGAAAAACAATAATATTACAATAATCACGAGTTGGCCTCATATTTCACATGTGAAGCTCGTGTTGAACTTTAGCTCATTTAAGGAGTAGAAGATGCTCCTCACACAACACGGCTCTCCTTCACTTCATGTGTAGAAACACTCCTTTAACAGCTGCATGACTGCACACTGGTGTGTTTATAGACTATTAATATATATATATATATATATACATATATACACACACATATACACACACACACACACACACACACTAATATACACTATTACGTACACAGAGACACACGTACGTACACAGACGCACACACTCGAACCCACTTAAATGACTAAAAGTACAGTATTTACATGTTACTTCCTTATAGGGCCTGGTGCTGTTAGCTTAGCATCTCAGCTCATATTAACTAGCTACGCACTGAGCAACCTCGTGTCATTGTACACGTATGTAAAGGCTAACATTACGTTTAGACCACATTAAAAGGATAAACAGTCAAAACAATCCACTTTAACGTTACAATCAGCGTTAAAAGCTGATCTGAGATCAGTGATAACAGTTTTAAGTTTAGATTTGTAGTTTTGAGATAAAACTAGAACTCTAAAGTAGCTCCACGTACTAGTGAAGGTAGAACGTTACGTGACGGTTAGTTATGAACACGTTCACTGTAGACTAGAGAACAGCACGTATCAGAGGCTAGTTAGCTTAGCTTGGCTTAGCTTGAAATACAATAGATTTAACGTTAACGTAACTGACGTAACACCGCTAAGCTATCAGAGCGGGAAAGTTCACCGTATTGTTACGTAGCTGTGGTCGTTGTGTTTAGACTGTATTTATAGAATAAAGTGAACAAACCTGACATGTTTTGAGCTCGTTCTCAGCAGAGAGCAACCGCCAACAGCTCACTGCGTACGTAGCATGCTAGCCAGCTAACCAGCATTAGTGCTAGCTGGAAGGACCCCTGGTGCAAAGCAAGAGGTAGCCGATGTTCTGCCTGAATACAATTAACACAGCAGGTTTATTAGGGGAAGAATTCAGATCCTTAATTAAGGAGAAGTACGACTACCACACGGCAGAAATACTACTACTAATATAAGTACATGTACTACCACACGGCAGAAATACTCTGTTATAATTAGTGCTACATTTAAAATGTGAAAGTATAATCAGTAAAGTATTAAATGAAAAAGTAGCCTGCTTAATGCAGAAAAATGTGAACATTACATCATTTGATTATTATTACTCATGCATTAATGTAAAAGGGGATTTTCATTTGCAATGATTTTTGCATTAAAACATACTTAACAATTATCAAAATAATAATGTAATCTTGTGTCACTGATCATTTCAGCTCTACTTGCACATTTGCATAATGTTTTCTGTGCGAAAATCTTAATTTGTAAAGTAATCAAAGAGGTCAAGTAAATGTAGCGCATTAAAAAGAACATTATACTTCCATTTGAATGGTTGTGGAGTAGAGATATAAAGTTGCATGAGAAGAATATTAAAATAAAGTACAAGTACATTACCTGAGTTAATGAGTCCCACGACATGTGTATCAGACTCAGAATCAGCTTTGTTGGCCGTGTGTGTGTAGGCATACATGGAATTTGACTTCGGTTTCCACTTCGCTCTCGATGTACAAACACAAGTTTACAATAAACAAGAAAAAATATATAAAGAATAAAACAAGGGCAACAAAGAAAAAGAAAAGTAGAACAGATGTAGGTATGAACATTTAACAACTATGTACAATATAAGTATAAACAATATATATCCAAAAAAAGTATATATATATGTATATATACTGCATATATGAACATAACCCTATACAACAATACAACAGTGTCAATGGAATGGAGGTAATAGTGCAGAATGGAGGTAATCTACAGTTTGACTGATTCATTGTTCATCAGAGTGACGGTCAGCAGAGAGAAGCTGTTCCTGTGTCTGGTGGTTCTGGCGTACAGAGCCCTGTAGCGCCCTCCAGAGGGGAGGAGTTGAACAGCTTGTGTCCAGGGTGTGATGGTCTGCAGTGATCTTTCCAGCCCGTTTCCTGACTCTGGAGGTGAACAAGTCCAGGATGGAGGGCAGGCTGGAACCAATGATTCTCTCTACAGACCTGACAGTCCGTTGCAGTCTGTTCCTGTCCTGTTTGGTGGCCGATCCAAACCACACAGTGATGGAGGAACAGAGAACAGACTGGATGATGGTGGAGTAGAACAGGACCAGCAGCTCCTGAGGCAGGTTGAACTTCCTGAGCTGTAGCAGGAAGTTCAACCTCTGCTGGACCTTTTTCCTGATGGTGTCGATGTTGGGGGCCCACTTCAGGTCCTGGGAGATTGTGGATCCCAGAAACTTGAAGGTCTCCACAGCAGACACAGTGTTGTTGAGTATGGTGAGGGGGGGCAGTGTTGGGGGGCTCCTCCTGAAGTCCACTGTCATCTCCACAGTTTTGAGCTTGTTCAGCTCCAGGTTGTTCTGACCACACCAGAGGACCAGCTGTTCAACCTCCCGTCTGTACGCAGACTCATCACCGTCCCTGATGAGGCCGATGACCGTTGTGTCGTCTGAGAACTTCAGGAGTCTAACAGACGGGTCCTCTGAGGTGCAGTCGTTGGTGTAGAGGGAGAAGAGCAGTGGGGAGAGACCACATCCCTGGGGGTCAGTGCTGATAGTCCAGGTGCTAGACCACATCCCTGGGGGTCCAGTGCTGATAGTCCGGGTGCTAGACCACATCCCTGGGGGGTCCAGTGCTGATAGTCCGGGTGCTAGACCACATCCCTGGGGGGTCCAGTGCTGATAGTCCGGGTGCTAGACCACATCCCTGGGGGTCAGTGCTGATAGTCCGGGTGCTGGATGTGGTGTTTCCCAGCCTCACCTGCTGCGTCCTGTCAGTCAGGAGGTTAGTGATCCACTGACAGGTGGAGGCTGCACAGTGAGCTGGCAGAGTTTGGGTTGAAGTATCTCCAGGATGATGGTGTTGAACGCTGAGCTGAAGTCCACAAACAGAACCCTTGCATATGTCCCTGGGGAGTCGAGGTGTTGCAGCATGTGGTGCAGTCCCATGTTGACTGCATCATCCACTGACCTGTTTGCACGGTAGGCAAACTGCAGTAGGTCCAGCAGGGGCCCTGTGATGTCCTTCAGATGGGTCAACACCAGCCTCTCAAAGGATTTCATGACCACAGACATCAGGGCGACGGGCCTGTAGTCATTTAATCCTGTGATGTCTCCTGTAGTTGGTGAGGACCTGCAGGCCTCTCACACTGACGAGGGGTCGTTGGCTAAAAACATTTTTTCCAGCTTTACAGTGTAGCTCCTCTTAGCTACCCTGATCTCCCTCGTCAGTGTGTTCCTGGTCTGTTGTACAGGATCCTGTCCCCACTTCTGTAGGCCTCCTCCTTGGCCCGATGAAGCTGCCTGAGTCTTGCAGTAAACCAGGTTTATTGTTGTTGTATGTGCAGAAGGTTTTAGTCGGAACACACACATGTCCTCACAAAGATTAATGTATGATGTCACAGTGTCAGTGAGCTCATCCAGGTCTGTAGCAGCAGCCTCACAAACACTCCAATCAGTGCAGACAAAGCAGGACTGTAGCTCCAGCTTTGCCTCGTTGGTCCATCTCCTCAGTCTTCACCTCAGGCTTTGCAGATTTTAATTTCTGCCTGTAGGTCTGGAGAAGATGAACCAGGCAGTGATCAGAGAGTCCCAGAGCTGCACGGGGGACTGAGTGATATGGGTCCTTCATTACAGTGCAGCAGTGGTCCAGTGTGTTTCTGTCCCTGGTGCTACACTTAATATGCTGTCTGTATTTTGGCAGTTCTCTACACATGTTGTTATTATTATTATTATAATCTGTACAGCAAATGTCCGTAAAACAAAGACAGAATATCACCTGCCGTAAGCTTTCAAACCAGGAATCCTCTGTAAGATGACTCCAAACCACTCGTCTATTCATTGACTTTCTACATTTAATTATCCAGAACAGTTCAAGGTAGAAGGAGTAAGAAAATGACGAGAAATCACATTTTCTTCAAACTTTATTTCCCCTGTTTAACTTATTACACAGACAACCAAAAGAGTGAGACGGTGTGTGATTAACATATAAATAAACGTTTAAAAGTTAAAGTTCTGTAAAATAAAACACCAGAGATGAATAAAAACAAAACAAAAATCTGGTTAAAATGTTTCCAGGAAACTAACTTTGTCTCTTTGTTGTTGTTTTGCGCTACAACTGAATAATTATTGAGTTCACTAACAAACGCACAAAGCTGCTATCAGACAACACATCTGAGAAAACAAAAGTCAAACGATGAGAATCTGTGAAGCTTCAGCTGATTTCTAACAAAAAGCTAAAAAGTTTGTCTCCGTTAAACTGAAACATGAAACTCTTTCATTCAGGCATTGAGCAGAAAACAGAAGCAGAATCTTTATTATTCTCTGCAGGGCTGAAAGCTGCATGCTCTATTCTGATCTTAAACAGATCGACTACGATGCAGGACTCGTTCAGGACTCGTTGATGACTCATTCAGGACTCATTCCTCCATAAATCCTGCTGAGCGGACAAAGAGTTTACAGTTATAGTGAAGCATATTGTTACATAGAGAACTGTCAGAGTAAAAGAGCTGAAACACGGGCAACATCTTCATCAGATACCAGAGTCAGAGTCCTCGGCAGAGACCCGATTCAACTCCAACCCGCTGCCCTTTGCTGTGTGTCTCGGACATGACTGTATTGACTCGTACATGAAGGTATTGACTCAGACATGAAGGAATTGACTCGTACGTGAACGTATTGACTGAGACACGAACTTAGTGACTCGTACATGAACGTATTGACTCGTACATGAATGTATTGACTCAGACATGAATGTATTGACTCGTACATGAATGTATTGACTCAGACATGAATGTATTGACTCGTACATGAATGTATTGACTCGTACATGAACGTATTGACTCGTACATGAAGGTATTGACTCGTACATGAAGGTATTGACTCGTACATGAAGGTATTGACTCGCACATGAAGGTATTGACTTGTACATGAAGATATTGACTCGTACATGAATGTATTGACTCAGACATGAATGTATTGACTCGTACATGAATGTATTGACTCGTACATGAATGTATTGACTCAGACATGAACGTATTGACTCGATTAAAACGAATCAAACATTACCATAGTGACTCAGACTAAATCCCTTTCCATTAAAACATCAAAGACTTGGGACTTGGACTTGTGGTTTGGTGACTAGAACACTGTCACTAGTGATGTCATGCTTTTGTCCTCTAAATGTTGCCCGTGAGTCGTTGCTTCAAGAGTTAGCCGGAGCTGCAGCAGCCATTCCAACACTAATAAAAGAAGCATATTATGCAAACATAGCATCACATGACTGGTTGAACAGTAAACAACCGTCCTTATGAACGTTATCTCTGTATGTATATATATAATATATATATATACTGTATATACATTTAACATGATGCAGCATTTCAATGATCATAGTCACGGTTTCCAAGAGGAATCGATAAAGTGCCAAAAAACCGACTTTCAAAGTGTGTGATTGTGAGGAGCTCAGAGGAATCTCTGGGTTAGTTTTATCTTTATTAATGCAGAACCTTTTATAAACTCATCAAATGTTTTATTTAGATAAATGTAGCGAATAAACAAATGTAAACGAGGAGAAAATGAAACAGTATTTGAGTAAATGTAGTGAGTTACATTTCCTCTTAAAGCTGCTCTACATGCTGTAACTCTACATTCAGACGTTTCAGGAGCTTCATGTGGTGACTTTGATCTAACATCTCGTTCTTCACAGACGTTCATTCTCTCCATGAATTCTAATGAGATAAAAACCCATGACGACGTCAGAGACTCCTCCTGCTTCACCTCCTCTGAGCCTCCTTCTCTCTCTTCCTCCTCTGTTTCCTCTACTGTCTCCTTCTTCTCCTTCTAGGCTCCACCTTCCATCAGTCTACCAGAGACTTTTATAACCTGCCTCCTCTTCTTCTTCCTCCATCAGAGATGAGTGTCCTGCTCCTCTTCCTCCTCCTCGGTCGCTGCCTGATTCACAAATACCTGAAGAAGAAAGAAGGAGGAGACTAAAATGAACCAAACATCAGATTGTTAATCATCCAAACATCCACTTAAAGATTCATCCAATCACCTGCCAGCGACTGCTCTCGGCTCCGCCTCCTTCTGCCCCCCCAGCGAGCCCATTGGTGCTCGGCTTCTTCTTCTTCTCGCTCATCTCAGATTGGTGGTCGTTGGTTATGTCCAGGGTGGGGTTGTCGTGGCAACTGTTCTCCACAAAGTGAAGTTCTTCAGCGCGGAACTGAGATGAAAATATATAAATATAAATATAATATAATATAAAATAAATATAAATATAATATAAATATAATGTAAAATAAATATAAATATAACATAAATATAATATAATATAAAATAAATATAAATATAATGTAAAATAAATATAAATATAATATAAATTTAAATATAATATAAATATAATATAAAATAAATATAAATATAATATAAATATAATATAAATTTAAATATAATATAAATATAATATAAAATAAATATAAATATAATATAAATACAATATAAATATATTTATACTTGTAAATACTCCAGTGAAGTAGGAGTACTTGTAAATACTCCAGTGAAGTAGGAGTACTTGTGAATACTCCAGTGAAGTAGGAGTACTTGTGAATACTCCAGTGAAGTAGGAGTACTTGTGAATACTCCAGTAAAGTAGGAGTACTTGTGAATACTCCAGTGACGTAGAAGTACTCGTCTGCTGACCCACCGTGGTCTTGGTGGCCGGTGGCCGTCTCTGCCAGCAGATGTAGATGAATCCAGATGTGATGATGACCAGACACACGGAGCCGATGATCACCAGAACCCCAAACAGCTTCCCGTAGTCACTGCGG